>NW_025335349.1:15975936-16139927 GCF_004798865.1 Varanus komodoensis
CCTCAGCAATTATTTGACTCATTGGACTCATAAACATAAGTGTGGCAATACAATGTAGGTGCAAAAGCACAAGGGACAAGCTGTCAGGAGAGAAAAAGCCCATTTTTATAGAAGGTACATAATACAGAGAAGACATTTAGAAGTTCAGCTTCCTGTAGACTGTGCAGTGAAGGACTTTGAGTTTGAAATTCTATTGGGAATCAACAGACATCTGCATTACAATACGCTGTTTCTTGTAGTTTCATGCACCAAGGGACCCGCAGAATCTGGCAGGAAGCTTTGCACTTTTCAGCTGTCTCCACTGTATTTTAGTCATAAAGGCAATCACATACTCTGGTAATTGCATAGGACTAGGAAACAATGTCAGCTTCTGGAAGCAGATGGGTTGAGAATCAAAAGGGGCATGTAATTGGTCCACAACCATTTTGCTCTTTGTTGTGTTTTTCTCATTAATTCTGCCAAGATTATTCCTGCATAGCAACAATTTTTCTTGAACTGTTGAAGGACGGGTGAACAAGTATGCCCAACATGGAATCATTTAGGGGGAAAACTACAGTCCAACAAATGCACAGAAAGAAAGAGTGAGCTGTGAGAAGGTCAGTTCTTCCTGAAAGAACTGTAGTGTTCGGCTGGTTCCAATTATGTGCACCATGTTTTTACACACACAAACATTGCATCTAGTGAGATTTCCTTCGGTGCTGCTGGAATCTGTTTTGCTTCCCTTTTTCTTGACTGACCATATGAAAACAAATGAAATATTCATTGCCATTTCCAGCACTCAGCACATTTTAATGCTGCTGTAGGTCTAAATAAGACATATTTATTAGATGTGGTAGGTTTGCCCCGGAAACAGACAATATTACATATTATATCTCTAGTGCTGAATTTGCTGAGTGACCCTCTCTTAAGAAAACCATCTCTTCCACTTGTGAAAACAACTGAACATGGAATATAGATGCTTTCTTGAATATTAAAATGCTGGAAATAACTTTATCAATTTGCTTGTGCTCATCAACCTGACAGTCACAAAACGCTCCGTTAAAATTCTTAAGTGTTCAAAATTATGCTTCTTAGAATCTTCAGATCTGGCTTTATATGTCTGGATCACCTGACAATAGACCATTAGAATTCCTATGACCTCTTTTAACCCCTCTGCTCCTATTTCTTTACATGCATGCCAGGACTATTTCATATTCCAGTCTCTTAGTGACCTTTATAGCTTTTCATCATGTCCTATTAACTTTCCCATGTCCCTGTCCTCCTACATCCTGCTTGGATTCCATTTTATTCCATCTCAGCAGGTCCAGTGTTGTTGTTGTTAGTTGGTTGGTTTGTTTATTTATGTACTTCCCACGGCCAAAGCTGTCTGGACAGTTTGCATTTACGTATAAAAACAATAAAATACACTAGATAAAACAACATTAATGAGAATTCTGTTAGCTCATTTTGCTCAATATGTCTACCCTTTGTCATAGCTTTCCTCCTGGGTTCCCTCCTTTTCTCACCTGTTTTCATCTTTCTACTCAAGTGCTAGTCCTCCTTTTATTCAGTTTCCCATTTCAGCTCATTCACCCCTGAGCTTACTGTCCTTTATTCTCTGATTTTCCCTGTAGAAGGGTCACCTCAATTGCCAGAAACCAATGCCAGTACCATCCAAAAACCACTGAAAATCATTTTTCCTGAGAATTGGTTCAAAAGTTTATAAGCTTCTTCCAGTTTTCAGAATAGTTTTTCTACTTGAAAAGTCTATGATGCAGAACTTAGACAAGGGTCTAGGACTGGGGCAATCTTTGACCAGCCAATCTTACTCAGCCTAGCTTACTTCACAGAGCTGCTGTGAGCCAAAATTACACTTATTCCCTACAGATGCTCCTCAGAGCTTCTTGGAGGGAGGCTAGAATTTATCTTCATTTTCTTCATCTGCTCATTTCCTTCTGCTTCTCATCCAAAGTGGAACTCATGAACCTCAAAAACTCACACTGAACCCTGAGCTTCAGCAGGAATGATAAAGTACTAGTTTTTGAATGCTACAGTACAAGCCTGGGAAGGAGTGGTTACAAATCACTTGAAACTCTGATTAATCAATTTCTTCATAATATTTGAACCAGTTTTATGGATCAGTTTTGATAACCAGAAATAAAAGTGCCCTGTTCTACCCATTTATTTGTCACTAGGCAAATTTCTCTACTATGATGGTGGAAAAGAATGTTTACCACTTGTCCTCTTGAGGCATTCTCTATCATTGCCTGCCTGATTATGGGTTTCATTTCTTGTTAAGTGCAGTTATTAAAAACATCAATGTCTAGCATGTTTCGCAGACAACTGATCAAAGACTGCGGTTGCCAACTGTCTTATTCTGTTTTGTTGGAAGACCTTAAATATGACAGCATAGGATATGAAAGGCAGCAGTACCTTGGCTCTTTTCTTGCAGAGTTTGTCCACAATTTGTTGAGGGGGGTGTAAGAGAACCAGGCAGTGGCTTAGATATATCAGAAATCTTTACAGAGATATCTCAAATTTGGACGCTCATTCTCCAGTCTACTACAGTTTTCTCCAGGCAGCACTGATACCTTTTTGGAGGGGGAGGGGGGTGGAAGTGCTTGGTTTCAGCTCTTTTCCTACAACAGTTGATTAGTGATGTCAGAGTTGATAGAGCCAGTAATCTGTTTAATGGTGTACAGGAGAATCAGATCCAGTAGAATGATTATGTTCAGGTTGAAAGGTAAATGTAAACCATGTAAAATATGTTTCTTGTTAGAAAAAGATAGTGTCTGTGTGGCTAATTATACTTTGGCATTTAAAAGTGTAATGTTCAACCCTGCTTTCTGCTTCAGCTCTGAAATGCAATAAAGAATTACCTGGCAAAATGTGCCATACTGCTTTCCAGCATCTAAACCTGGGATTTAAGGCTTTGTTATTATTTCTCCAAAGGCTAGACATATCATATCACTTATCTAAAGAAAAAGCTGATATATATTATAAAGAAAAAATGCTGACCTAGTTAGTAAAGCTGAAACCATTCATTAATTAGAAGTCATAATTGCAATTACATGGCAAAATTAATTTATCATGAAAATAATCCTATCAGTTTTCATTGCTGGAAAAGTGGAATGATTTTTTTTAAGCAATACAGATAGCTCAAGGCTGATATCCTAGTGATGCTGCATTAAGGCTGAATGAAACAATTGAACATCGTTTTCAAGGTTTGGGGCATCCAGAAGCTAAGAGTTTGTCTGTTACATGAGTTTCATTTCTAAATGTATACAGGTGAATTAAAATATGCAGACATGAATAGAAGGAGATGCTAATATATTGGGTGAAAGTAATGAAGATAACATGACCAAATCATTTATAGCATAATACATATAATACAGAAAATATGCTACAGAATATGAAGCTCAACATGCTTTTTCCACCCTCAGGCTATTTAGGCTTCCTTGATATTCAAATTTTAATGTACATTAAATGGAACTTAAGGAGGTCCACCTTGCTGGACCTCAGGCATACTTCGAAAAGCAGCTCCTTACGGATATCATTTTATATACTGTATATATTTTCAGAGGCGTTATAGCCATGAAATATAGCCCTTTGATGACATCATAACTGTGAAATATGACTTTATTTTGTTCATTGGTGGTCAGAAACTCCCCTTATAACCATTGCTCTAAGTAAAGCCTGTGCTACTGAATTGCCAAGATAAGTGCAATACCCCAATATGGTCAACCAATTTTACTAGAATCTCAATGAATGGCATAGTAAATGATGATGAAGACGATGAGGCTAGCAAGAATAGAAATCAGTTGGGGCTTAAATCTAGGAATGTGAGCTATTTCATGGCATTCCACTCACTCAAAGCCCCTTTAAGTTTATATGCACTTGCCTATGTCTGTCAGTGCATGCTTGAAAGTATAGCTTTGTAGATGGTCTCTTTGATTTACAGGTCCTCTTAATTTTCTTCAGTGTAACAAGAAACAGAGGGCTAATATGCCTCTTTGGATGCTGTGATCTATGATGTGCCTCCGTAGGGTTCAAAAGTGCCTATTTATACTAAACAGGATATGATTAAGAATCTCCTGTTATTGACTATTGATTCCCAGAGGTGGCCCCTGCCTTATCTAATGACCTCCCAGTGGATGCCCAGTGGAGGGCATCTCTTTGGTGCCCTCTGCTTCCAAGCATTCAATGGCATGCAGTGGGACAGATCTGCTGCATTGACAGGTCTTGGTTTATAGAAATTGTTTTAGCCATAACCACTCTTTTGTATACTTAATGTTTGCCATGTTTTATTGTGTTTCTATTTTGTTATGCTTATACTTATCATTACACATTTTATTATTGTACCTGTGTTAGGAATTGCTGTGAACCATCTGGAAAAGATTGGCTATGCACGGTGTAGAATTTATTAAGTAAAAATAGCAATAATAAGATGGGATCCCTAGATTAGCTCATTTACCATTTTTTGGCTTACCTTGATGGTTCTGTTTTGTTACTACCAGTGTTTGCCTGTTGTTCCCTTTCCTTTTATTTGTCACAGCCAATTATATTATGGATTTGCAAGCGCTTGCTCAGCCCTCAATATCTGTTTGTATTTCTCACATATTGAAATTCTTCCGTTTCCATGTGTGCGGAGGACTTGTGTGAAATGGATATCAGGCACTGTGGTGGTGCATTTCTACTTAGCTGCCTTTATTTTCCAGGAAGCACACTGGGCCTGGTCATATGGTGTTGCAGCGAATGCTAGTGTAAATGTGTGCACAGAGAGCATAAGAGCTCAAACGAGGCACATTAACATGCAGAATTTTCTGTTTAATAAGAACACAAATGCCAACCTGAATTTTATTATACTAGATGGAAGGCAGTTTGGAGCAAACCGCGGAATATACTGGTGTTATATTGCTATCTCATCAAAAGGTAGCAAATGCACAAGACCTTTTTGCAGTTTTCAATTTGAAAGAAAATGATTTCATTAAAAAAAAGGAGCCCTCAGTCTGGGTGCTGGAGAATGCTGGAGCATGATGAAACCAGCTGAAGAGACAAACTGAGTGTACAGATGCAGATTAGGCTTCAGAAGATGAGGGTGTAAAAGGGATTTAATGGTAGGATGGATTATAGAAATCCTTGTAACAATGTTAAATAATTATAGTTCCAGCCGAGATCAAAGCAGTGCTGATTGAACCCCCTCAAGCTGTTAACACGGAATAGTATCTTGAAGAGAAGCAGGGTGGGGGGGAAGCCCTCAGAGACTGGTCAGCCTAAACTGACAGCGTCCTCTGATCTAACCAAGTTCCAGCTGCATTGAAGGTACAAGTTGTGGGGAAAGAAGAACTTGTTGGTATGGCAGATATTTATTATAGCTTTCTGGGGAGGATATTAAAATTTAGCTTTGGTGGCTACTTGCATACTTGATTTTGATTGGTTTAAATGCATAGGGCTAATGATAATGTAGGAATTAAATTGTTAATCAGGTCCTTGGTTTTCCATACATGCCAGTACAATTAAGTTCCCCTTTTTGGCATGCTTTGAGCAGTAGTCCAAATATGTATGTCTCAATGACTAATGTAAAGCTAACAGCTGTATTGAACTACAGACTAGTCTGGCCTTTTAGGGTTTTCTAACTAGTGGTTTGTGTTTGCCAGATTTGCATGGTTTCCTCACTATTCTAAAAGTTTGAAATGCCTTTTTTTTTTGGCTTAGTTACTGGTTTTATGAGTTTTCAACTGAAATACCCTGGCACTTTGGCTCTTCCAAGTTGCCTTTGGCTCCATCCACCACTGGAATGTGGCCTCTAAGAGCTTCTTCAAAAAAAAATTTGGTAGTTCAGGCTAAAATAGCTTTAGCATCCCTAGTGTAAAAGGTTGCTTAGTAAGGCTTGGCAGTTGCATTGAGATAATCGTTTGTTTGGGTATTCAAATTCCTCATGAAACTGTAGATGGCAAGAGCATATTTGCTTGCCCAACCCTGGCCAGCCCTCTTGCTGTCATTGTTGCTTTCCCTAAATTGTAGGTTGAATGTTGAATGTGGATTGAAACTGCCTGTTGTTTTCATTTGGGCCCAGGCACAGATAGAATTCTGGAATTCATAACTTGATATTTAGAAACCAGCAAGTAATGTTGGGGATGACAATGGAATTGCTGGAGCTACCAGGTTCATCCCCATTCTTCTTCACATGATTCTGATCACATGGGGGATTAGAATGTGCCTAAATAGGACCAACGTAAATATCCTTAACTGCATCCCCACTTCCATGAGGAAATTTGAGAAGAAACCCACAGGATTCATTTTGATGGAAAATGAGTCAGTTTGAATCTACTTATGCTGAACTTAGTAACTCTCTTGTTTACGACGAGAACTATTTCAATGGGGGGAACTTGAAAAAGGGGACACTGTTCCCAAAGCACTCCCCTCTCCCAGTTTTGTGATGGCAGCTTTCATGGCCATCAATGGTGGCCATGTAGTATTGTCATGTGGGAACAATACTACAAGATGATGTAGTGTTGTTGTTCCTGGAACACTATGTCATTGCATGGAATCATTTTTTCATGGTGTGTGGAGAACTTTGTCAATGAAGCCCAATACAGTTTGCCCATGTTTGAACTGAAGTTATTAGAAAGGAAATCTAAGGGCACAATTAAATGTTTTTTATGTGGTGGAGTCAATGCTAAATATCTTTACTTCCATGCTTAGAGCCATGATCTGGATCAGAACTATGAATCTGAGAAGGTGGGTTGGGGGGGGGATTAAACTGCCCCACTCTTTTTTTCCCCTTTTTGTGGGTCAGGGTGGTGGAATTTCATGAAAAAATGGTTGGGGAAAAGGTTTAACTTCCACCTGTGGTCCCATGGTCTTAATCTGAATTGGGTCTGTGCACACTTAGTTGTAGGTAAAGAAACTAGCATGCATGGCTTTACTATATGTGCTAGACACAACATTTAGTTTGGGCTTCAGGAATGGAAGCAACAGAGATGAAGTTCTGGACCTGACTGGATCTGGATGAAAAGGACTCAAGAGTTCTTAAAGAACCCACATTTAAAACTCCTGCTCTGCTGACAAAACTGTGTAGCATGTCCTCTTAAACTGGCTTCTGTGCCAGAGTCAGCACTATAATGACTCTTTTTAAAAGGAGAATCTATGATGGATCTAGGAAATTACAGGTCAGCAAAATAATTCCCATCTTACTAACCTTCTAGAGTGTAGAAGAGATGTGGGTAGGAGTTATCTGGTAGACAGAGTGTACTTGAATCATCAAAAGGCTTAGTACTTGTAGAATATGAGGAGACTTGTAAAGAATAGGAAGCAGAGTGGTTAAAAAGCATGGATCACAATATTAACGACTTCTTTCACTTCTTTATTATTAGAACTGACCTATCATTTGTGTATAAAAGGGAAAACTAGCTATATTTCTGTAAAACATATGAAATATGGAGAAATGATTTTCCATTCATTTGATGTGGATATATTCTAAGGTCCAAGCTAGTTGTGATGTTAATTTTACAACTTTTTTTTAAAAACAAAATGGCAATTTTGATCCAGAGTGTGGTCAGAAAGTCTGCTTTTTATTAAAGAAAACAACCCATTCAAAGAGCCATTATGTAATTAATAATTACTTTAGCATAACAGTGGTTCATACAGTTTTTTACATTTTCTTTTCAGTATCAGTTATGCTTCATGAATGCGTACCCTTGGAATAACTGTGTTCCAGCTACCCCTGCTACTAATTAAGCAGTCTGTTCAAGCTCTGTTGAAAATAGAAGAATGTACATATACACAAATAAAATGTGGATTGAATACAGTGTTTCTGATTTATACAAAAACATTGACTTAAAGTACTTCATTTCTTTTACTGATGCAATAAAGTAACTTTATAGTTAGAAACATATAACTTATAGGAGTGACAAAATTGGTGCTTAAAAAATATTTAGGTTAAAAAAACCCTGTCACTTCTAGTAAGTCATTTTTAGAGTGTAATCACTTTAATTTTCCACCTCTAATTTTATTACCATGAGATAAGCTCTCAAACTAGAGTACTTTAACTTCCTGTAAGAATTTCACTGCACTTTGTTGTTGTAATTTTCAAGTCAAAGAACAGGGCACTGGCTCTGTTTATGTTATTGTCCTTGCCCTTGAGTTAGGGAACTCTTCACTGATGTTTGCTGATAATTAGTAGCATGGGTGATAAGTACAACTGTTAATTTAGCCAGTCTTAACATGAATATCATATGTAGCTCATACAAACTAAGAGCTCTTATAAGCTGATAAGCAGTTTTTGAAGAAACTCTGGTAAGATGTGAAAGGGGATCCCATCAGGTTGCAAATATGGTTAAAAATGTTTCTTCCATCGGCCATTCTGCTCATTCCTAGGGCCAAACAGCACATTCTTAGTGAAAGCATGTACAGCCCCAAATTAGAACATTGCATTCTGGGAAAAGGGATTTAAACTTTTCCCCCTGTGATTTTTGTCCTGAAGGTCACACCACCCACCAGGGAATGGGACATAAGATCGAAATGCAGAATCAATATAGCAGGTTTTTTTCTTTGAAGTTAGGGGTTAAAATGGGAGGGCGGAAACCTTAAATCCATACTACCAGAGTGCCACGTTCCTGATCTTAATGATGCCCATGCATGATTACATTCAGGTAAGTAATCTAATCATGCATAGCTCTGCTGCTAGTGATCTGAAGAACATGTAGCATGGTCCTGATCTGATCATGGCATCATCACACTGGAAGACTCTCTGGTTAGTAGGATGGTGCTGAGTAACAAAGCAGCTTCTGAAAATGTAGTCATAAGTGTTCAAAAACACAGCGGAAGCGCTGTGCACAGGGGAGGGGTTGGGAGGTGCCTGCTCCTCCCCCGCTGAGACCTTTGTATGTGACTGTTCCATGTGTCCCTGTCCGTGTGCTTCATTTTTTAATTGTACGATTTATTTATTATTTATTAAAAGCTTTTGTGTGCCATCCTATTATACAAGATCTCAGGATGGCTTACAATATTTAAAAAGACAATTGAAACAACAATTTCAATAAATAATAAAACAGAACAAAACAATACATCACAAAACAAACAGAACGGCTAAATTTAAAAGCTATTAAATTTTAAAATACTGTTTAAATAAAAAGGTTTTGGCCTGGCACCAAAAAGACTGTATACTTGGCACCAGGTGTACCTCACTGGAGAGTACATTCCAGAGTCTGGGCGCCACAGCAGAGAAGGCCCTACTCCAAATTGATGACCTTTTTACCTCTCTTAGAGAAGGTTCCTGAAGTAGGGCTTCTCCCATAGATCTTAAGGGGTATGAGGGCATATAAGGAAGGAGACAAAGGTATCCTGGTCCCAAGCCATTTAGGGCTTTATAGGTCAAAACCAGCACCTTGAATTGGGCCCGGACTTCAACTGGAAGCCAGTGGAGCTGGTAGAAGACTGGCATTACATGAGAGTAATGGCCGGCCCCCGTCAGCAGCCTGGGAGCTCTATTTTTTTACCAGTTGCAGTATCTGGACCATTTCAAGGGCAGCTCCACATAGAGCATGTTGCAGTAATCCAAGCGGGTGCATGTATCACCCGTGCATGTATCATTGTTGCTAGGGAGTGCTCATCCAGGTAAGGACGCAGCTGATGGATCAGTTGAAGTTTTAGGAAAGCACTCCTTGCCACCGCCACCACCTGGAACTCCAGTGACAGATCTGGCTCAAGGTGTACTCCCAAGCTGCAGACCCTGTCCTTTAGAGAGAGTGCTACCCCGTCCAGAACTGTGTCAAAATCACCTACCTGGAGACCTGCACCGCCCACCAACAGGACTTTGGTCTTATCTGGATTGAGGCTCAGTTTATTGGCCCTCATCCAGCGCATTACCTCAGCCAGGCACCGGTACAGTACAGCCCCTGCCTCACCTGAAGTAGATGTAAACAAGAGGTAGAGCTGGGTGTCATCAGCATACTGATGACTCCGCAGCCCGCACCTCCTGATGACCTCTCCCAGCGGTTTCATGTAGATGTTAAATAGCATGGGGGACAAAATAGAGCCCTGCGGAACTCCATGGCAAAGCTGCCACGGCGCAGAGCTGTAGTCCCCCAGCACCACCATCTGGAATCGGCCGGCCAGATAGGAGTGGAACCACTGCCATGCAGTGCCTTCTACTCCCAAGTCAGCCAGCCTATCCAGAAGGATACCATGGTCGGATATCGAAAGCCGCTGAGAGGTCCAGGAGAACCAACAGGGATATACTCCCCCTGTTCCTCTCCCTGCACAGGTCATCATACAGGGCGACCAAGGCAGATTCAGTACCATAACCGGGTCTGAAGCCAGACTGAAATGGGTCCAGATAATCAGTTTCATCCAAGAGTGCCTGGAGTTGTCCCGCCACCACCCGCTTTAACACCTTGCCCAAAAACGGAATATTGGCCACCGGTCTAAAGTTGGTGGCCACCTCTGAGTCCAGCGATGCCTTCTTCAGGACAGGCTGAATTACCGCCTCCTTCAAGGGGGCTGGGACCCGGTCCTCCCTCAGTGAGCCATTAATAACCTCCTGGACCCAGGGACCAATCCCGTAACTGGCCTCCTTAAGTAGCCAGGAAGGGCAAGGCTCAAGAAGACAGGTGGTAGGATGTACCATTCCAAGCACCTTGTCGACACCATCAGGTCACAATAACTGAAACTCATCCATTAAAGATGGACCAGACTGAGCTCTGGACACTTCCCGTACTGGAACAGTATCAACTGTGGAGTCCAGATTGTGGCGAGTCTGAGCGATTTTTTCCTTAAAGTGCTGGGCAAAGTCGTCACAGTGGGCTGCTGAAGGTGCGACCATGTCATTTTCCTGGCCAGCGTGTGATAGGCCTCGCACTATTCAGAAAAGCTCTGCCGGATGGCACTTTGAGGAAGCAATGGAAGCGGATAAGAACTACCTCTTCACTGCCCTCACCACCACAGCATAGGCTTGATAATGAGTGCGCAAGTGTGTTCGGTCAGATTCGTCCTGAGATTTCCTCCACCTGCGCTCTAATTGTCTCCCAGCCTGCTTCATCGCCCACTACTCAGGCATATACCCCTATAAACCCTATGAGTTGATATCGGTGTCTTATTACTAAACTGCTTTGTTGGGATTATTATTTAGCATATGCCATCAGCTAGCTAAACTCTACTGGGTTGCTGCCCATGAGAAGAAGTCAAAGCTGAAAGAATGGAAGAATGACAGGTCTGATCTTCTGTTCTCCATCCTCTTACTAGACAGGGCTGTGAACCTTCTAGTGGAATCAAAAGTGCTTGGGGGCAAGACTGTAGAGAACATAGGATTTTATAGAACCTGACCTGTTCTCTCCCTTTCTTCTAGAATGCTGCACTTTTGACCTCTTTGAGGTTATCTGAGGTCATTTGTGTGACCTTGGAAAGTAGGCAGTGTGGCAGTTTCTGGGAATTTAAAGAAAGAATCTGAAAGGTCTCTTGGACACTCTCCCAGGCACTACCCTTTAGATATTTTTGGCCTAGTGTAAGTGCTTCCCTTTATTGACAGCATTCACTAACATATTACACAAATATAGAGTAATATGGTTGTATTTTGCTGTATTAACGAATAGGCAACCTGTCATGTATTCCATAGCTTGCATCAGCATGTGATCCAGGGACCTCAGGGCAGAATTACGCATGATCCTTTTTCCATTATACAGTTCAGCCTCTGAGGCTGGAAGTTAAAGCCCAATATTGTCACAGGATGGGATGGCTTCTTAACCCTTTCCCTGACATGCTTTTTTCTGCTATAAACCATTTCCCCCAAAACTGCCTTTATTCCCCCTGGTGAAAAAAGGGGTACATGTTAGGGCTAGCTTCGTCATGTCTAATGATGAGAATCCTCTCAATTTAAGGTTTGCTGCCTTGCTGTAGCTGCCATATCTTTAGTTCTAAATACAGGAGAGAAGCAGGGTTGTCCAAGATACTTTGCTCCCTGAGCGAAAGGACAAGATGAATCCTATATTCCTTGCCTAGAAGCCAGCTTAACTGGTTTGGTAGTTCATCTGAAGTAAGGGGGCAGTGGGACAGCATTTTCTACTGCACCAGAGCACCAGTTTAGCTTAAGGGGTTCAGGGCAGGCTGAAAGGCATCAAACTCTGGCTTCCAACAGCAAACTGCTCTTCTCTGCTCCATCATACCTGCTCCTTCAGGTACCTGCTTCACCCTACCTAGTTGGTAGCACTAGCCAAGGCTGGTAATATGGTGAGCATGGGAGAATGAGAATACCTGCAAGGAAGGTAGGGAGATAATCTTACTATTTTCTTGTCTTGATTAATCTTCTCTACTTATGAGTATATTGTGTAATCATTTGGCAAATAAAAATGTCTGCTCCTCACATCTTTATTAAATACAAATAAACCCCAAATTATAAGAGACAAGCTGAAAGTACATTAAACTGTGTAAGTTTTTTTTTTTTTAATTGAGGACAGTAACTAGTCTCACAATATCTTGATGTATTCTAGTTTGGGAAATTGAAAGGTTTGAGGTATGTACAAAAGAACTTGGTGATGGCTTCCAGAGTACATGTAATACTTGTAAAGTTTTAAGTGTACATAAACATGGAAGTGTGCAGAATGGATTTAAAAATGGGAAGGCAGCAAACTGTACAATAGAACACACATTTGTGATGCGTGTGTTTGTTTCAGATAAAGAATTAATTGCTGCTGAAAGCTGCAGTCCCGAACAGCCATGACTTGCATAGCAGAAAGAACAGTGCATGTAGCAAGCAATGGTTTGACAGGAAAACTGTCTTTAAGCAAAGAAAAGTGGAGTGTGGGGGCTTGGGTCTCATTTCAGCCTATGAGTAAGTGCATTCAACACTTTAAAAACTTACTGTACGCTCATTCCTTTCTCACTTGTATTCTGGCTGTCTAGAATTGTTGCCCTCCTCAACAATGAACAGTTTTTTAAAAAGTCTGTGGGGGGGGGGGCAGTTTTTAAAATTACAGTACAGAAAATAGATTCAATTAGTGTGAAAAAATAATGTAGCAAATGCATAGATCAACACTAGCTTTTGCAAAGCAAGGAAGTATCATGGCATATATTTTGGTTTCCAAAATATTAGGTACTACCTAATATTAGGATTTACAGGAAGTTTAATGAGGGTTTATTTAACAATAACATTTGTAACAATTATTTATTACTGCGGGAATCATGCACTGTCAACTTCTGAGAATACAAACATCCTGAGGGACCTGTGAATTAGCTGTCTTTGCAGATTTTATATATGCAGGGAGTTATTTTCAGTTAAAACAAAACCAATGGGCAGATCTTGTGATTAAAGCAATACATTGGTTTTGATGCTGAAAGATAGATAAATAACAGGTTTATGGATTTTTAAGGCAATCAAGCATCAGAAGTCACTAAAATAGATTGAAGTAATGGTATTCCACTTGCCCAAAGATGGGACTTAACCTTACCCAACAACTTGGTCCATGGGAATCACTGTGAGCTGTTTGTTTATTAAATTGCTACTTTAGAAGGCAAATGATCAGTTTCTTGGTAAAGTAAGTATTAGTGGAAACATGCAGAAACTTTACAGGAACTGAATTTAGGAAAGGGTTCTTTTAAATATTTGATTAGAAAATAAAATGTAGTGGATCATTCATTAAAAAAGAAATAAAAAGGAAAAATGATAGTCCAAAAGAAGATGCCTAACACTTTTATTTTAGAAAAGAGCACTGAGGGTTTCAACTATGCCTGTACACTCATACAAGAAATAACTGTACAAATGTAATAATTGTACAAATCATTTGCAAGTAGTGATGAGTGACCCCCTTTTTCCCTGGGCTCAATTAATAATTGGGGTTACGCAACAGAAGAATGTCTTGAACCAAACTGGGTCCCACTTAATACTTTAACATTAATGAAATTAATGCAGCTACATTTCACTGCAAGTCTCTACAGTCTAATAGCTGAAGACTTCTAGACTGGATAGATTCTTTTGCAGTGACATCAACTATCATGGTATTTATGATGTGTACAAACATACAAAACACTTTTATGCTATTCTCTGATATGGAAATGTGTTACCACGATTTCTTCTAAGATCTTACCGCATTATTGGCGTGAGTCATGACACACAGTACTGACAAGCCACCTGAATTCCCATCTAAGCACCAAATGGTATGGTTGGTAGCCAGAACCTGCATTCTTATTGATTACACTGATAGTCTTTTTTAATGTCATCCATATCCCTCCCATAAAGGTGAACATTCTTTTCTTGAATTGACTAACACAAAGTGTCTCTCTTATGCTTCATATTGTGTGGAAAGAAACCCTTATGATTATGTGAGTAGTTCCTAAGAAATGTATTTAATGTCAGTTTGCTGAAATACCAAGAAATAGACTTAAGTTGCTGACAACACAAATGACGCCTGTTTGGAAATAAATTCTACTAAGTTAATACCAGATAATTGGGTATAGGATTGCAGCCTAAATTGTTCTATTTTTTACTCTCCATTGTCTGTTCCCAGTTTGATCTTTTCTGTAATACACAGGGATATTCACAAAAAGGGGGGTTTTATGTAGTCTTAGTTAACTTTCCTTATGACCGGATTAGAACAGTTGATTCTAAAATATACCAAAATACCAGCACACTGACCACTACTATAATCGTGATAGGGAATGTGTAAAACCAGGTGATGATGGACCAAAATAGAGTGTATATATTGCATTGCATCATCAGGCATCACATTACATTCTATACCACCTATAGCAAAAGGTCTCTCAGTGGTTCACACATTTAAGTCACCCATCCAGATATTATCTAGGCCTGACCCTGCTTAGTGTCCAAGATTAGGCAGGATCAGGCACTTCAGTCCTGAGTCACTGCAGCTTACAGCTAGCCAGCTGTGCTGGCCAGGACCAATGAGAGTTGCAGTTAATCGACATCCAGAAGGCCACATATTTCCCATCCTGAATTCTAGCGATAGTGCTTATTTATTAATTTAAAACATTTCTATCCTGTCTTTAACCAAGATGGATCTCAAGATATTTTACAAACCAGAAATATAACAGCACATCAAAATACAAATCCAATATATGAAAACATACAATAAAATAATTCAATTATATGAGAAAACAACCAGCCCTTACAGTACTGGAGCCAAAATGTATAAAGCATTGGAACCTGGAGCACCTCTTTGGGGAGCAGATTCCAAAACTGGTGCACTGTCACCAAAAAGACCCTTCCCTGGGTAGCTTAGGTGAATTCCTTTTCTGTATTGCTGTATTTCTATATCTGTTTATAGGCATGAGTTATAAGCCAATGGAACTGTTCAGTCTCAGTCTAATAACACAGGTATTCCTGAAGCTGCAAACCTCAATTCAGTTGTAGATATTTTGTTTCTGTTGTATATATTGCCATGCAGCCGTAGCTGACAACTTACATTTAGTACACAGAGAAAAAAAGGCAGAAAATCATCTTATCTGAGCTGATATAAAGTAAAAACAAACAGCCTGTCCAGCTAACTCCACTAAACAGTTCTTGCCAATTTTAAAATTTGTGTTTTCCAATTAAGTTAATTTTGCATGTGAAGATACGTCAAACTTCAGTTGATGTGAAAATATACTTTACAGCCCTCTGGTGCCACGAATGGATAAGGCACATTATATGTTTTCGAGTGATATGAGCCCATTGTAATCTGCTGGGCAAAAGGATACAGAAATGACAAGTCCAAAACTGACTAGGGAGAGGAAAAGATCAAAATCTAGTGCAAGTCAACAGAAGGCCTAATGGTATACGGAGAGTCAAGAAGTCCAAATCCACCTTTTTTTAAATCAAAAGTTGTATCCTTTTCAAGGATATGAAAGTGGAAGTGGAACCCCTTATGAATGTATAGAACAAAGCAGTAGCTTCAAAGCTTCTGATCTTGATGGCGAGTCCTGTAATTTCATTGTTGAATCAAAATAGCAGGTTAGCTTTCATGATTGATGCTGTGGACTCCAGGTACTTTTCCCTATTGCTGCATTAACATAGAGGGGCTTGAGAAAGCTGAATCAGGAAGTTACAGTGAAAACTTTCCTTCTGTGGATTTTATATGCCTATTTAAAACTTGATTAAACCCCCTCTTTACTTAAACATTTTCAGGCAATTTAGAATAAAAATGGCACATATCCAACTGAGAGGAATCCAGGCAGCCAAACTGTCTGCTGACTGCTTCCTTGTGAAGTGGAGTGAAAGGTAAAAAGTGGGGCTCCCATTGAGCAGGACAGGGAGAGAAGGAAGGGTTGTTTGGGAAGTCTCTTCCTTACCCACATTCCTTACGTGCCAATGGTGGCAAGTTGTGACTGTTTATAGCAGCAACCTTCATAGTCTGCTAACTTGCCAGTGGAGGGAAGGGTTGTGAATGAGTCATAATCCATCTACCCTAGTTCTTCAGCTTTGTCTTCTATGATTGCCCCCCCCCCCTTTTTATTTTTGCAAATGTGAAGGTTCTGCTTCCAGCTTCTTGGTATAAAGAGCAGGACTGTGAAAATCAAAGCAGTCCTGATTATTTCTATATGTATAAATGTAGGGAGATTCTTCAGCATTATGCTGCAATTGTATTGAAAAAAGCATTCTCCACTGCTGTTAGTAACACTTGTGAAGTGCATTCTAGTGGAGGCTTTTTGGTATTAACTGGCCTGATAAAATTTGGTTTTCTGAAGTTCAGACAGCAGCTTTAATATCATAGCAAAAAGTATTTTTATTGTTTATTTAAAATTTCTTGGCCACCTTTCAGGGAAGAAGATGTTCTTCTAAGGTGAAAGATACCTTTCCAATAATAAAATACAATATAAACAGCAATAAAACAGCAACAACAGAATCTATTTTGTTTGGCACAAAACACTGTTTTGACTACACTTAGAGTTGCAAAAACTCGACTTTTTTGAGCAACTCAATTTTTCCTTATATGGGACACTTTTAGGGATGCATGGATACTATGCTTCATGGATTGTCAGGTGCCTTTTGACCTGCCACCTGTTCATTGACAGAATCATATTTTACTCTGTCATTTGGTTTTGTGTGAATTCGCACACCTGGAAATGCACAGATCCCTTCAAAATGAGCAAATTTTCCCAGAGTGCATATTTTCATGCTTTAGACTTTTGGTTTACTCGTTTGCTAAGATTTTATTTCATGTGTTTTTCTATGACTAAATTTATGTAAACTTATTTTTGAACACTGCATGTCTACAGAATCTGCAACACGTGTAAAAGCCAGTCTACTGTAGAATTCATAGGTTGGATACTTAGAAATCTGGATGCATGTGAATACCCTGTGGATTTTTCTGGCATCCCTGATAACTTTAAATTGGTATGTCCAGAACTAGGAACAGCAGGGAAGTGCATATTACAAGTTATAAGGTGGACCCATGTCCATTGTGGGAAGCAGCTAGGATGAGACCTTGGACCCAAAGACCATGCAGGATCCTGTCACCAAGAGGGTTTCTCCAATGATCACCCAGTGAGTGCTAGGTGATAATTAACCCTGCTTTATTGCTGTAGATTTAAGTGAGTGTAAAATGCAAAACTGCACATGCTCAGTATATTTTTAAAATCAGGCAAATAATTTTATTGCTGTTCTAACTTTTATGAAATACAGAGGCATGGCAACCGTGGTGGCCAGGGAGATGAAACATGTTAATTCCATGATTCATATGGCTGCTTAAAAGAGGAGACCCCTAAGGCACATAAAACTAGGGTCCAAAAATTACCTAGATACACCACTGGTGGTGGACAGACACCAACTCAGAGATATATGGATAATTTCTGGCTAAGCTTGTCAAGACCTTAGGTGCTCTAAAGGTAAAGGTAAAGGTTTCCCCTTGACATTAAGTCCAGTCATGCCTGACTCTAGGGGGCGGTGCTCATCTCCGTTTCCTAGCCGAGGGAGCCCACGTTTGTCCTCAGACAGTCTCCATGGTCATGTGTCCGGCATGACTAAACACCGAAGTGCACAGAACGCTGTTACCTGCCCACCGAAGTGGTACCTTTTTATCTACTTGCATTTGCATCCTTTTGAACTGCAAGGTTGGCAGGAGCTGGGACAGAGCAACAGGAACTCACCCTGTTGTGCAGATTCGATCCGGTGACCTTTCAATCAACCAGCCCAGCAGCACAGCGGTTTAAACCATTGCGCTGCCTGCAGTCCTTTTAGGTGCTCTAGGCAACCTCAAAATACTTGACAGCTATTTTTAACAGCTTAAAATTTGTAAAATGGCCAGACATTCTTTAGTACTGTAGTTCCTGGTTAAGAATGTGTTTACTTAGCAACTTTATACACATTTAGACATAATTGAAGTTATGGATACAGACACTCTGGTAACCCTAGTTTCTGGCTTATGGACACCTTATTTTCTTTATTTGCAGA
This sequence comes from Varanus komodoensis, assembly GCF_004798865.1. Classification (NCBI taxonomy): domain Eukaryota; kingdom Metazoa; phylum Chordata; class Lepidosauria; order Squamata; family Varanidae; genus Varanus; species Varanus komodoensis. The sequence continues at coordinate 15,994,295 of NW_025335349.1, forward strand.
TCAGCAGGAGAAATCATAATTAACTTGGTATCATTTATTGTGAAATGTTCATTGTGTAACTTTAAAACCTGTTCACACAATTGAGCATAAGATGGTTGGCTAAAATGATTACTCTTTTTCCTGGCAATCCTAATGAGGTGCTTTAGAACCCTGTGTATTTGCAGAGTCTCTAGCATGCTTCTGCTGTGTCCCATTTTGCCAATGCTTGAAGCTGCAAGGTGCAGTACAACTGTGTACAAGTACCACAAGATACTGCAGGATCACATCCCCTGTCCACAGAGAAGGAACTCCAGAGCGCAATCAGTTCTCCCATGGAATTTAGGATTGACCACTAAGAGAGATGCCTGGTTAATGCTTGCTTTTTGGTGCCTTTGTTTTGGGGTCTCACAGATGTCTGTCTTGTTCTCCCAGTACTGGTATTTCTCCAGGGCAGTGGGAATGAGCCTATCCGTATTTGACCAGGATGACAGTCGTGTTCTAATTGAGCCTGCTCAGTCTCCACTGATGTGACCTTGGGTCCAGAATTCAAGTTATTTTTCAAATAATTGCATTAAGAGGTTTGACACCAAGGGAAATTCAAATGCAATAAGAAAACAATACCAGAAAATAAATATGGATTTAATTTATGCAGATCTTAAATTATTAATAGGTTTCTTGCAGATTAATGATTTCATATCATGATGAAATAGTTTTATATATTGTCCTAAAGTATTATTTGTTGTAATACAATACTTTTATATAAAAAGAATTATGCTGGTACATCTGCTGATACTATGATACTGATATTAATGAGATATTGTACTGTTTTTTGCTATCATGTAGCTTATTTCCATGATTTGTTACAGTTCTCCACATATCCCTGTTTAAAACTGTTTGCTCACATTGAACTAAGTCAGCCTATGGTATGTCCTGATCTGGTTCTTGTTTCTCTTCACCTCTCGGTCAAAAACTGCATCATTTCATAGTGAGAAGCATACATTAAAACACATAATAATAAAATAATAATAGTAATAATAATAAATGTTAATCAAAAACTGCATGTGTCTTTCTGATTGTGCCAGTGTTCTGGTATTCAATTATGCAATTTTCATTGGCATATTAATCATCTTTTCAACAAACAAGTCGGCGTTAATTAAAGCAAACCATGGATAAAGACATGTTGCCGGATCATCATTCCGTTTATCACAGCACACAGGCTGGCCGTTAAGTAAATTCTGGACTGTGAGATGAATTTCAATGTTGGTCTCATCTTTTTTGGTTAGAGTTTGAATGCAACTCATCTAACAACAACAACAACAACAAACTTCAGGCTCCAGAAGAGAGAGATGGATTTCTTTGTAATTAATGGCAAAAGAAGAAACACAAATAGTTGTATTCCGCTAATGAGAAGGTGTTTTGAACCCTGTAATTTTTGCAGATTCTTCCTTCCCAAAATACAGCATGCTTAGACAGTAAAATCTGTGTATAAGAATACACACCTTCTTTTTAATCCTATAAAACCAGACATATAATATTAAATGCAAACCTAATATTTTATTTAACTCCCCTCCCAGTTACCTAACTGTTGGTAGTCACCAACCTAGTACAATATATAGAAAGTCCAATGTTTCCACAATGTTCTGCAGGCTGTCACATAAATACTAAAATACTTGTTATACTGATATTGATATTCTCCTTTCCTTACTGCAGTCTTCCTATGCACTCACGAGATTAGCCACTGAGAGATCACAGAGCAGGGCCCAGTGTTTCACACCCTTTGTATAAGCCAAGACCACACCTACTGAGTTTCACATACTACTGGCAGCACCACTAATCTGGTTTGATTAGTGCACTGTTAAATGTAGCATGTGCTTTTTTCCGCAGGGATGCTGTAACATTTAGTGCAAATTTAGAGTGGTCCTACGGCTCAAGCTTTTGATGATTGTGAAGTTGGAGGACAGAGACATGTGTCTGTGAGATATCTATCACCTTAGCTATCTGAAAATCTGAATTGGCCAAAGTGCAGGGAATGTGTTGAGAACAAATTAAAGATACCAGTCCGTGCTTTATAAACATGCAAGACCTGTTTGCCCTCCCCTCCCATTACTCCTTTTTGCTGCTTAACGGTATGAGATTGGAAAGCCTCAGTGGTGAGACCTGGGAATTTTAAAAGGGCCTCTTTTAGCTTCCTGAATCCTAGAACTCATGAGAAGGATGAGAAAATACAGGAGACCTGGAATTTTTTGAAAGATAGCTTAAGTCAAACTGAATTTCTACAGACAGTATGCAACATACACACATGGTTTGGGTTCACACGATGTGGCAAACAACCATGTGCTGTTTCCACAATGAGCAGAATTTTGCTGAAACTTCCAGGTCAAATGACCATGTGGTGACCTAGGAAGTGCAATTTCCATGCTCCCTATTCCATCTTCCCAGCCTTGTCATGCATCCTACCAATCTCCATTAGCAAAAGCCTCACCTTTCCCTATTCTTGTCAATGGACTGCAGTAGCTTCCTCCTGATTGGTCCAGTGCAGTGCTGAGGTGGGCTCCCCACTTCCCCAAGTGTACCTGCATTTCTGCTGTGCTTTCTACCTACTGCAGCAATTTTTATTAAATAAAAACAATTTTGCTGCAATTTCCCCCTTCCTCCTGTGTGTATTTCCCAAAAGTAGGCAGGGAGACTGATGCATCACTCAGGCAATGAGAATAAAGCGTCTTTCACTAAGAAACTGAGGGCAGTAGAGTTTGAAGGGTAGAAGCTGCCACTTCCACCTTCACTCTTGCTAAGGGTCTCTATGGTGTTTCCACACCAACAGTGGTAAAACAACAATGCTGGGTCGACACAACTGAAGGAGCCACAGTGAAACATGGCAACCTTAGAACAGACTGCTGATTCTCTCTGTGGTTTCAGAAAGCTAATCCCACCATTCCAGTGGGTCTGGATAACACTACAGATTCGCAATGGTAAAATTTCACCATGGCTTATTTTGTTGTGCAAAGCTGCCCATTTCAAAGAGCTTTATGAATTGATCCTATGATTTGCAGCAGTCTTCTTCTAGGCCCACAGAGATGCGTTTAGTTTTTATTTATAACTATATGTTTGTTTATACTTCAGCCTGATCAGAAAGTAAATTTAAAATGCTCCACAAAGCCTCTTCTTTCTTCATTCCCACCAGCCGATCTCTTGAATCAACTTGTCAATGTATTACCTTTACAATAAATCATGCCAGATCCGCCTAGTCATCATCATCATCTTCTTTTTCTTCTTTTGATAAGGAGTAACCAAATGCAGAAAAAAGAAAGAAAGAAAAAGGAAAAAAAATAGAGATAGATGATAAGAGGCTAGGCAGTAGAATAGGCAAGAGGAATTTTGAGATAACAAAATGCATAACAGACTGAACATGAATCACTAATGCGATTCTGTGGATTATAAAACCAGTTCCTTTTATATTGTCTCACCAAACATTGTTGCCAAATCTTGTGATGCAGTGGTGTTGCTGTATGCCATACTGATAAGAGTTCACTGGTTGTTGCTAGTCTCTTATGAATGGATCCCACTTAACTCCCACAATGCTTACATTACTATAATGTGAGAAGATTGGTTATATCTGCAATCTGGCACCCTTCAGATGTCTTGGACTTCAGTGCCTATCAGCTCCAGCTAGCAAAACCAGTGGTTAGGAAAGCTTGGTGTCAAATATTTGGCACCATATTGACAAGGAGAGTATCGGTAAGAGTATCTCATATCAGCTTCATTTATTGATGAATTTGCCTTTATCTTAATACTGGCATTTAATTCAAGAAAAACCAAAGAAAGTGGATCCTTGAACTAGGGCATTAGTCTACTATTGCAAGAAGAATGACTGGTGGAAAATGAACATAGAATCATAGAATACTAGAGTTGGAAGGGGCTTATATGGTCATCAAGTCCAATCCCCAATGCAGGACTCCAAGTTAAACATCCCTGACAGATGGCTGTCCGACTGCTTTGTGAATGGCTGTTGTGTAGGAGAGCCCATGACCTCCCTAAGTAATTGGTTCTGCAATAGGTAATTGCCATACTGCTCTACAGTCAGGAAGTTTTTTCTGAAGACCAGCTGGAATCTGGCTTCCTGTAGCTTAAGCCTATTATTCTGTGTCTTGCACTCTGGGATGATTGAAAAGAGATCCTGGCCCTCCTCTTTGTGACAGTTTTTCAAGTATTTGCAAAGTGCTATCATATCTCCCCTCAGCCTTTGCTTTTCAAGACTAAACATGCTCAGTTCTATCTCTCCTTATAGGGCTTTCCTTCCAGTCCCCCAGTCACCTTCATTTCTCTACTCTGAAACTTTTCAGTTTGCATATTTCTTGAAGTGTGGTGCCTAGAACTGGACACAGTATTCAAGATGTGGCCTAACTAGTGCTGTGTAGAGAGGAACCAATGCCACATACGATTCGGAGGCTATATTAATATTAAAGCACCCCAATATAAAATTGCCTCTTTTAGCAGCCACATCATATCACACAGTCTCCTTCATGAAGATTGCCTCATAATAAGCTCATATTTTCCATAATTCCTCTTCCCACCCCAAATTTCTCTTGGATTCATAGAGGAATAGTTGGTCGAGTTCCTTGCCTTATAATCACTTTTAAAAATGTGCACTTTCGAAAGGAAGAGCTTGTGGGAAGCATTTGTGAGAGTATCCTTGATCATGTACATGGGTGTTCGGAATTTTTAATTTCTGGTTCAAAGAGGAAGCAGTCCACATCTTAAGGGGAAGTTCCAACTGCTATCGCTCCTGCTATCACTCTAGGGCCCAGGATTCTCTGATCACTCAGCACAGACTATTCCTTCATAACATTTAAGGACCTCTAGGGTTAGGAAGCAACGTCTAAATCATCTTCTAAACAGGATTCTTCCAGAGTCAGTGTGACATTATGCATCTTTATGGAAATGCTCGTGGCACTGTTGTCTCTCATTTTTCATTGCTTGGACAACATCTCAGCAGGTTGGCTCAGTTCCAGCAGAGGTCTGTAGACACTTTCTGATCATATTCTCTTGAGGATTACAAAATCAAACATCTCTGAAGATGGCTGCTTGGATAATATTTTATTATTTGTGGCTCCAATGATACCTTTCTAGCACTTTAAAAATCCTTCATACTAGTACAAACTCTAGAGCTACAGTTTTTCAAAGGGTCTTTTGTTTCTCATCTGTGAAAGAGAATAGCAATTAATCAACCATTATAATTAATAAGATAAGAATGAGTATAGTTGTCACATTATATAACAGTATCCTTCCCTATATCGGAAGCATTTCCATAAATCTGATATGAACCTACGGGGCAAAAGAAATGTCAAGTTCAGAAATGCCAGCTACTAGAAATACTGTGATGACACACATGAGTGAGTTTTTCTTCTTTTTTAGTACAGAGTGTATTGCTGGCAGGGGCTGGGGGATTGAGGGAGGGAGGGAGGCAGGGAGGAAGAGAGAGAGATTTCTATGCGATTTCTGATTTTGGACAATTGTACCATTTGTACCATTTTGTGAACTGCCCAAAGAACGTTGGCTATTGGAATCTGTGAATATAATGAATAAGAATACACTAATGAAAGATATTAGTGTACTAGTCTCAAAAATGTTTCCTATAATAATATCACTAAGGTCTTAAAAAAAATCCTTGACCTCTTTTGACTTCAGCATTTACTATAAATCTTAGGAAATAAAATCCTAAAAGGGAAGCATGAAATATCAGATTCTCTCCTCACCCACCTGAACCTTCAAACACCTGACAGTTAACATACTGATTACATGCTTTTCCTCATAGTTCTATATTTTTCTGGCTTGGACCAGTGTTTCTTATGCTTATTGACAATGTCCTAAAGAACAAACTTAACTTTCAGGAAAATTGTTCTCCTGAAGCCTTTGGGTTGGACACACTAGGTTCATTAGCTCTTGCAGAAGTGCTATGCATACTTTTCAAATTTGGGTTTGGAGACAATTTTACAGCTATCAGCATGCTAATTATAAACTCCTTATGGCCAAACCTGAGCCTTTAAACACTTAAGATACCTTTATTAAAATCAAAGAAAATGTATATCAAAGGAGCTTGAAAATAGGCTTACCACTTTTAAACATACTTTTTGTGTCTAAATAAGAAAGGAAAAACTGATATCACCTTTTCTCACTTGCATTAATATACTCCAGTATACATGCCTCAATGTTTTATATTCTTGACTGCAAACTAGTTGGTAGTTACTTAGCACAGTTAAGTACAGTTAGATATGACATAGACATGACAATGTACAAGTTATTCCACATTGTGTGCATATTATGGCGAGAGTTTTATTTCATATATATTTATTTTACATGATTTTGGAATACAGTGATTAAAAACCTGGAATAGGCATCAGCAGGAATTTTTTCTCCCTGTGTTTGTTATTTGCACTTGTCTGAAATGTCGGTCAAATATGTTGGTTGAGTTTTTGATCTGGGCTATTTGTGTTGCAAAAATCTGCAGTCTCTCACTGTGCCAGTACGAGTATTAAGTTTCACATACTAATGCTAGTAAACGTCACACAAAGGTTTAGGAATAAGAAACTGAAATGAAATCTATTCAGTATTTTCAGTCATGCAGAATCCAAACATAGCTAATCGTAGACTTTAAATTTCCCTTCTGAAAAATTGCTCTTTCATAATGAAAGAGCATAGCCATGCCTTCTCTCCTTTCTGCTTCCTTAAAGGAAGAAAAAGGAGGTTACTGTCAAGATGGCAAACAGATCTACCCCCCACTGGCAGTATAATGTAGGGGAAAAAATGCATGTTCACAACTTGGAGTCATTCCAGAGCTATCTCTTTTAACATCATTGTGACTTATGCTACAAAGTTAATTGTACCCAATTTGTATCATTCAAGTTCTTCCACCATAAAAATACCTTCTGCATTGCTGACGTCTCAGGCCTAATTGCTGCTGCATAGTAAATTAAAGTAACATACAGTGTTGGCTTCCGCTTTTGAATGCCCCTTGGCAAGCATGGATCCATTGCCTTACTGCTATCGCCATTGCCCATTCCCTCGGCCCTTCTCTCAGGTGTCCAGTGTACAGAAGGTGGAAGCAAGTGAAAGCGCCTCCAGTCTCTTGCTGCCCCTTCATCCATGCTTGGAGAAACCAGGCAGCAACTGTTAGAAGGAATGGGGCCAGAACACCTAGGGATAGCGGTAGTTCCTTTGCTGAGCTGTGTTCTCAGAGGGGCCTGATAATGCTGGCCTTAGTAACATGGTCGTTGATACCGGCACAACACAAAACTGAGATGATGGCTCCAAAGCTAGTAACATCCAGATACAGCAGTATACCGGCTACAAGGGACGTATTTATGCCTTCAGTCCTGTCTGTGGGGATCAGAATGGCCTTTTTGGATCTGCCTAAAAAGAGAAACTTGTTTTTTACAATGCCCAGCAAAATACAACTAGGAGATTTAGAAGGAGTCCTGGATTAAGATAGTCATCCTCTGTTTGTCTTCCAGATAATACGAAATAATACTGTTTAAATTTTCACTTTTAGTCATCCCAGTCAATAGCTATTAATAGATCTATTATTCAAGAATTGGTAGAATCCTTGTTTGAAGCTATCTTAGTGATCATACCACACTGTATTTGCAACTGATTCCATATATTAATTTCTCATCATTTGAAGAAATACGTTTCTTTTTTCATATGTTTTGAGGGTGTGTGAGAGAGCATTTTCTCTCCATTATTTGTTTCCAGTTTATCTTCTTTTCTAAAGCAATGACTCCCAGCTTTTGGAGAAAATGTCCTGTGATCATTTGATAATTTTATTTAACTCCTTTATGTTCTTTACAAGGAACACACGGTTCAGAGAATAGCCCATTTTACCATTTTTGCTTCTATGGGTTGTTTGATTAATGGCATTCTAGCCAAATTATTGTAACTTGCTGCCCTTTGCAAAGGTACAGGCAACGGTTGTGTCCTTTCTGCATGAGCAGTTATTTGGTGATCACAGATTTAGCCGTGTTCCTTCCTTCCTTGCTTTCCCTTCAAGAGAATGCTCATAGAATTGATCATATGGGCTTTAAAAAGTACTTGTGGTGTGCGCTTAGATTGATTAAAATGTACTGTATGTTTACATGGCAGTTTAATGAGAATCTGTACAAAACGTGGTGGAAATATAACACAGTTGCACACCTATTAACAAATAAAGAACAAGGAAATGAGCATCAGATTTTTGATGTTCTGAAATTTTGCAACTGCCTTAGTTTACACTGATATAAAATGTAGAAAGCAATAAAAAATCACCCATGCATGTCATGTCATCTGTGGCTTTTTTTGCAGCTGAGCAGTGAGTATTTTTCAAAGGAAGATAGTTGAAATATTAACTTATATTTTATTTAACATAGAAGCAAATGCTCTTTAGTTAAAAATAACTTCCTACGTAACACACATGAGTGTGCGTGAATTTGTTGAGTAAATTAAGGTTTCCTCTGTCTGGAAGCAATTCATGCTCTGATAGTAATGCTTCTGCAGTTTCAATAAATAAAAAGCTTTACACTACATTTTCATCTGAGAACTTTATAGTAGATATATTTTCCTTTAGAAAGTAGAACATGATTTCCTAAATTGATTGCCCTTTCAGCATTGACATTTTAAAGAAATTAAACAGCAAGCAGTGGGTTTACATGTTTCCTATAAACTTGAGATGGTATCTTGTTAATATAATATGGTATCTTGTTAATATAAGTAATTTTAAGGCCCAGTTTAGTGTTGAGCTTGGGTTCAAATGGCCTGACCTCAGTCAAACATAGTGGACAACTTTGGAGCACTGGCCATTTCCGAGTCTAAGTTTCTTCACTGGTTTGTGGCTGGGTGGAGCAATGGGATAGTGTTTGCTTCACTTCATATCTTGAAGGAAGGGCAGGATTTTTTAAAAGTAATAGAATTACTTACCTAAGCAAGTTTGTAAAACTGCTGCTGCTTCTACTACTACTGCTACACAGAGCACAACATTGAATAATAGGGTATTTTTCAACTACTGCTAAATCTTTCAGAAAAGATTTGTTTACTTGCCTAGTGTAAATGTACAATCATTTTTTTTAATTACAATTCTACTTCAACCAGTAGATATCCAGGCAGATGATATCCAGGCAGATGTACAAATATGCATACACAATAAGAAAACATGTATGTATAGTATATAATTCTTTACATACTTCATATTTTCACACACAATGGTTTCTGTTGTTCACAGAATTTAACTGTGAACACTATTCTATTGCTCCATTTCTTTTCAGTCCTTCCAGTCCAAGTTGCTTTAGAGACACAGGTGCAGAACACATAAATAAATTTGCCCATGACTTAAATACCATTCTCTTGGGTAAAACTCAGCAACACTGTACCAAATAAGATGGAAACAAATATCAGCAAACCCAAATGAACTGTGTGGGGCGGGGGGTGGGGGAGTCTATTAAGCATATAACAGTTCACACTAGAATTTAGCTAGTTCTCTGGGTCAAATGCTTGCTTGCACAAAAAGCACCAGCAGATCCAAGCCGGTTTTACATCTTAATTATTTTTAAGGGACCTACACCCAGCACATTTCATTGCGTGCCTTAGTGAAGCACTGTTAACTCCTTGATGGCTCGTGGAGGTGGAGCTGCCTGCTGAACCATGTGCTCTGTTTCCTGCAGAATGCTTTCCACACACCACCGCGAGCCTAGGCCCAGGCATCTTTAAGAATCCCGTCGCAGCAGAGGTGTGCCCAGCCATCTGCAGAGAATGAGTCGGTTTCATTGTTCAAGCACAGCATGACATGAATAAGCATTTGCAAGGTTCCTCCCTGTTCTTGCCAGCTGTGCTTTATATTTGTGGTGTGGTGTGTCAAGGAGGAGGGCTTGCTTGTGGGTGTTTCCACAGGAAGGGAAAAAAAAAAGTGAGCTTGCCTGTCCATCCCAGTGAAAGCTTGCTTCTTCACAAACAGAAGCCTGTAGCATAAACACTGTTGGTAGAAGCATTTCCCATAAGCATTGCTTGCGTGCATCTCTGCCAGGACCCATCAGTCCTTGCAGAAAAATATTTTCTGCATGAAACCATAAAATCCTGTCTTCGTAAAGAGGGTGCCCCTTTAATTGTTCTGGCCACAACACCAGTCTAACCAGTGATTCCAGTGGAGAAACTGTCTCTGCAGTGGCAACATTCTGACTGATAAGAGCTCATCTGCCTGCCAGCACCCACCCCTCCCTCCACTCCAGTTTAATCAGTACTTGACCAGTTCATAAATCAGACCAGCATCTGCTTTTGTTTTGTTTTTATCAAAATTTATTTCTATCATTGCCACAGTTAATACTTTAATAAGGGAACTTAACTGGGAACATTAGGAAGTTAGTTAGAGACATTCTGCAGGCGCTTTTTCCCTTGTCAGTGACAAGGTAAGGTAATCCTACACACAGGCTGCTATTGTGAGATGAGAAACTGGCCCCTTCACTGCCAGAGACCAGATGCACCTCTCTCTATCCTAATCTGTAAACGACTTAAAGGAGTCTTATCTCGGGGCTCTTCTGCTTCATTTCATGCTTGATTTACTTTAATTTGTCTGATAGGGCACAAGGATTTGGAGACGGCCCATCTTTCTGCAGAAAACGTTCAGATTTTTTTTCCACTTGGCATTGTTGTCTTGGGGATTTTTTTGACTTAAAAAAAAAAAAAAGAAGGAGAAATCTTGCTCCAGTGCAGCAAGCTGCTTGAGTGTGTTTAGATTTAAGCTACCCCAGCAGAAAAGAGTTTGTGAAGTGGTATGATTGTGTGATGTGGGCCACATTTACATTGAAATCATATTTTACGATATATCAGGACTCCTGAAGGGAACGGTGCAGTGGAGCGCTTGTGCCCACAAGATACTTTGAAAAGCACTATATATAGTAGCAACAATTGATACGAGATTTTACAGGAGTCTTTATAAATATGTAAATGGCTGTTATCTGATTGGGCTCTTTGGCTACACATCTGTACCTCAAAGGAAGTGGAGCTGTGAGAACTACTAGAAAACAGTAGTTTGCATTCTAAGCGCGTCTGAGAAATAGAAATGTCTCACAGGTTGACAGCAGGTCAGGGTGGGGGGCGGTTTGCATACTTTGGAGGTAAGCTTCTTTGATGTGAAAGCGATCTCATACTCTGAGCAGAGCAGGTAGAATTATCATTAGCAATTTTCATTTGTTTTCTTCCTTTTCTCATTTTTAAGCATAGTCTAGAATGGTAGCCATTGACCTTTCCTAATTTCCTGTTATTTCTTTAAATTGCCTGTACAATATGGCACAGGCAGGGGTGGGGTGGGGGGTGGGAGGTGGGAAGGTAGACAGTTGCCTCCAGTATTTTTTTTTCTTAATTTAAGTGCTTTTACTGAGCCAAGGGAGAGAGAATAAAGTCCTTGGCACAATGATCTCTTGATTGGTTATTTCCTAAATGAAAATGGAGATACTATTAAAGCACTAATAATGTTACATCTTAATAGTTGAGGAGTCAATAAATGGCTCCCATGTGCTTCATTAAAGTTCTTAATGAAGCCATTTTTGATAGCTGAACTTTACATTATCAGCTACTTTATCCAGACTTTTAGGGGACGCAAAGCTGTAATGTGGTCTTAAGATGGTTTTCCTTTTTCACTCTACTAACTGCATTAGTTATTCCCAAATTTATATATTATTGTAACAATTAGCAGTAGATACTTTCTGCACAGGCTTTGAAACAGAAGAACAAGAAATTATGTGTATATGGATTTATGATGCTAGCTCTAGCATTAAATAGGAAATAGAAAAAGAGAGTTGCTCTATTTCCGGCTGAGCTCTGAATTTCTGTACATAAATGCTTATTGAGATGGGTTATATATCAACAGTTATGTCAGAGCTATGCCATGACAGTGTTTTGCGACTGGGTAGATAACATCCTGTTTGGTTATTTAACACCATTGCCATGGAAAATAAATGGTCTTTCCTCAAACATGTTTTGCCAGAATTGACACGCTATGCCAAACCTCACTGCACGTCCCTTGTGCACCTTCCTGTACAAACTTTAATGCAAGTCATGCACTTTTCCTCATAGCTTCCTTTCATAATGCCAGTTCATTACTTCTTCCTCAAGGAGACAGTTATAAGCAGACTCTCCTGAGTGATGTTGAATTCTTATTTACTCTTCATATCATCTTTTGCATATGTTGGATAGATCTTCGTGCTTGTTTTGAGGGATATGAGCAAGGAATGTGTGTCTTCCTAGTTTTATTCAGGTGTCTGGTACCCATGAGTAATAAGGGGTAACCAGGAATAGGCATGGCTAGCCCCATCCCTTCTATGCCTATATGTCCCAGTAAACACATGACTGGCTTGGTTGCAGAAGGGGTCAGTTCAGAGTGTTAGTCTGGACCTTTTAATCTCTTCTAATTTTATACTGGGAATTTTGCAGGGCTGCTTCTTTCCATATGTTCCCTTCTTGGGGTGCTACCATTATCATAGCTGTGGCAGTTGGCTATAGAAAAAATAACTTACTTAAGGATGGCATCCTTCCTATGGGCTGTTCTTCCCAAGAAGGCTTATCTGGTGCCTATACTGATGTCATTTGAGCAAATGTCCTTTTATTTCTCAGGCTGTTTAATTCTCTTTATTTTTATATTGCTTGGTGTTTGCTTTTATTTCTGCTTATTGCCTTTATTCTGCACTTTAATATATCAGTAGCATTTTTACTGTAATTACTTTACCATGGTTTATTGAAAGTTAAACCATCTGGTAATCCAACTGGGAACCAATTGAAAATCGGGTATAAATCCATTAAATCTTTTTAAGCATTAAAAACTGTGTTCTATCTAATAATAACACATTTCCAAATTGGCAGTCCATTTTACTTTTTTAATGAAGGAAGTAAAAATTGAAGGAATGGAGGTCACCTCATCTTATTTATATGGTCACTGAACTCATGACAGACACAGGGAAACCACTACAAAACCCAGCATATCCAGCTCTAGTTAGACAGTCATGCAAATTCATAGACAGGCGCAGTATTTCAGCATGACTCTGTAAACAGGGTTGTAAACGGGGTTGGCGAGTAAAGTTGTTGTGGCACACTAAGGTCATGTATGCATGGCTAGTTGGGACCTAGCATATGGAGCAAATTTCCCATGGTTGCTCTCTGTCAAAGTAATCATGTGAGTAGGTGTTCATGCTATTAACAATCTCAACAAAAGTGTAATTAGTTTTTGCTGTCACCCAGTATGTTATTTCATCGCTTTATCAATGTCTGATAAGATTTCTCCCTGCTCTGCTGCTTTGTGGCTCCAGTCGAGCTCCAGCTGGCCAACAGCAGTCTTTAGCTTTTAAGAACACCCAGTATCCAGCACTCCAGTATCCATCCACATACGTAAATGGACTTGTCAGCTCTAGCTGGGTTTGTAACAATAGAACAACACATCCAAAAATTCCAGTGTCGACTCTGATGACCGAATTTCACAATTACGCATTTGACAGTATTATTGTCACTAAGTTTGCCAAAGCAGAACCATTCATTTCCTCTCTTGATGAATCAAGAATACCTTGGTGGTAAGGTTTTCCATGTCTTTTTCACATATTCCATGGTGACACTTTTAAATCCAATCAGTTTTCTCCTAGCATACACCATGGGAAAAAAGTATATCATGTTCTTGAGTGTTCATTCTTCATTTAGCTATTTGTTAACTGTTGTTATATACTATCAAATTGCATCTATGGCAACTGTATCAATAAATTTCCTCCAAAAAGTGCTGTTCCTGTTCAGCTCTTGTAAATTCAAGGCTGTGGCTTCCTTGATCAAATCTGGTCTTTCTCTTTTCTGCCTTCAACATTCCCTAGCATCATTGTCTTCTCCAGTGCGTCTTGCCGCCTCATGATGTGCCAAGTATGACAGCTTTTAGTTTCATCATTTTTGCTTCCAGGGAAAGTTCTGGCTTGATTTCATCTAGGGCTCACTTGTTCATTTTTCATTTGGTCTACGGTATTTGCTAAGCACCATATTTCCAATGCATTCATTTTCTTCCTATCAGCTTTCTTCACTGTCCAGGATTCACACTCATATAGTGATCAGGAATAGTGATCAGGAATAGTGTGGATGATCTTGGCCTTGGTTCCTTACACTTAATTATCTTTTCTAGCTCTTTCATTGCTGCCCTTCCAAGTCTCAGTCTTTGTCTAATTTCTTGGCTGCAGTCTCCATATGAGTTGATGACTGAGCCATGGTGTACACAGTTTCAATTTCTTCATTTTTGACAGTAAAATTGTGTGATTCATCTGCAGTCCTAAGTTTTGTTTGCTTAATATTCAGCCGTAGTCCTGCTTTTGTGTTTTCTTCTTTCACTTTCATCAGGAGTTGTTTCAATTCATTGCTGCTTTCTGTCAATGATATGTATCATCAGCATATCTTAAATTATTGACAATTTTCTGCCAATTTTCACTCCTTCTTCCTCTGATCCTAATCCAGCTTTCCTTATGATATGTTCTGCATACAGATTGAACAGATAGGGAGATAAAACATACCCGCATCTGATGCCCTTGCCTATAGGAAAAAACCTGTTTCATAGTCTCTCCAGATAGACAAGATGTTCTTGTCCATGATGCAGGTTCTGCATCAGGACAATCAAGTGCTGAGGCATACCCATTTTTCTTAGAAAGATCCATTGCTTTTAGCAGACCATGCAGACAAAGGCATTGCTGTACTCTATAGAGCTTGGACTGAGCACCTTCTGAAATTCTTTGGTTTGCTTCAGTAGCCAATGTACATTTCCACTAGGATCTCAAGTGCCTCTTCCATTTCAGAATCCAGCTTGAATGTTAGGCATCTCTCACTCTATATAGGGTAAAACTATATTTGCTATAAACTGAACATATTAGGAACAGGGCTGGAACTTTATGATCTAAAGTTCTATTTGTGGACTCTCTTCTTTCATGTGTATGTACATTTATTTTCTTTTACATAGGGTCAAAATTAAAGGTTCATGAAATCACCTCTGATTAAGCTATGTATTTTAGCATAATGATGTGTGTCCCTGATTCACATCAGGACCAGAGTGATGGGGGGGGGGGGGGTGTTGTGGGGGGAGGGGAGATTTAGACTTCCTTTCCCCATATTATTCCAAAATTTCACCATGAGGTAGGAGGGAAAAAAATCTCCATTGATTCCTTTGAGGTTTGTGTTTTCTTAAGCATCCCTTCCTCCCCATCATCTGTGGATGTTGGAGTGGAATCTTGAAACAAATATGGGAGGGGGGAAAGCTAACTGGGGCTGTTTGCACTTATACTAAAGTGAATGATTTCATTAATGTTTAGTTTGGCCTTCTAATGTTAGGGGTAGTAAATCTGCCTCATCTATGAATAGGCAAATCTTCCATATGTTTGAAGTTTCATGTGGACATACCGTGTCCTTGGTTCTGCTTCTTGGTACCAAGATGCCTGTTAAGTTGATGAATATCCTTCATTTCCAAGTGTTCTACCCTTTAACAGCTCACAATTTAAGCTGTCCATTCCACAGAAACAGGCTTGTCATCGTGAAAAGAGTTTTTATACTGCATTCCACATCTGTACCATACAGAGATTTAGTTGGTGAATAACAGCTTTCAAATAGGAATAATATTCCATAGCAGGTAGCTTTTCAAGGCTCTTGCTAAATCCCAGTTTCTGTCTTTTCTTATATTTATGGTTTCACTAAAATGTTCAGGTAGAGAAATACCTGCACTCATAAATCATTGCAGATAATAGCAGTTCAGACACACTCTGCCCAAGTTGATAATGGGTATCTGATCCAAAGAGGATGTCTTTTCCCCTCCCCTCCAAAGTTCTTTAGGAGGTGGCAGAGCAGTTAAACCGTATAAAGCCTTCTTGATTCTAATTTTATATTCATGATCAATTTGATTAGTTGGTATCTTAAGTTCAAAAGTGGTAGCAGAGCGAACAGCAAGAAGATGTGCTTCTCTAACTTTCCAAGTTTCTCTCAATATTTATTTATTTCCTATACGATCCACAGCCAAAGCTGTCTAGGCAGTGTACAACAAAATATAAAAACAATAAAATGGAATTGATAAAAACAGTAAGAATTAAAAATCAATTTTAAGTAACATAAAAGAATATTAAAGTACAATTTAAAAGATTTGGCCAAGAGTAAAAGGCATCTGGCTAATTGTATTAGGCCCCTGAATGATCAGGGAGGTCTTTAAAGTCCTCTGCAAAGAGGACTGTCTTAACCTGGTGCCAAAAAGATGGCAAATTTGGTGATAGGTGGGCCACAGCAGGGAGGCTACTCCAAAGATGAATATGAATTTGATGAGTCTAGCTTTTACATACAATTGATATATTAAAGCTCCCTTACTAATTCTTGCAAACCAAGTGATACGAAGTTTTCTCAAGATTATGAAAACAGCAGAATTCAAGCAATAGGGAGAGTTTCAGTTTTGCAGTCTTTAAAAAATTATCAGTGGGCATAGGTGGAAAATAGTTGTCATTCGAAGCATAGATAAGCTTTTTCTTAGGTTTATTAAAGACCTTTTATGCCTCTTCCGTATTATCTAAGGATCTGTAGCTAAGTATGTTTCTCCTGAACTACAGAATAGTTGGGCTAAGTGACTGCTTGACAAGAAATCTGAATAACTGAAACTGAATTATATTTTTAACACACATCCTTCCCAGGTTTTTATATTTGCTTTGTCCTTTACAACATATATCCTCTAGACAAGGTCTCTTGAATATGAGTCTCAAATGCTTAGGACTGGCTGCATAACCTTACACTGATCCAGCATCATCCAGTAATTTACCTATCCTGTGTAAATTCACAAGAGCTAGCTAAACTGATTTTTATATTATCAAGCTGTGCAAGCTGAGGGCAGAATCTGTCCCTTTCTCTGTAAATGGTTTCTTAATGCCTAAAAAAATCATATTGCATTTGATTTGCTAAAATTAGCTTTAACGACAGTAACGGATTTTGATACAATGCTTACAAATACCGCTGATTTTGTCCTCTAAAGGCCCAAACGTCTATGGTTTTACACATCTCTCATGCATGAAAAATTGAAAGTGTCTACACCGATTTGCTGGAAATGAGTCATGCATTGAAATCATGCCGTTTCCTTTATATTCTTATAACCACATAACTAGTATGAGGGGAGATGAAAAAGTAGGTGGAGCTGACCTTAAAAGAGGTGTTCAAAACAGCTGAAAGCTCTTTGAAAAAATATTATTACAAAAGGGAAAAGTGAGAAAAACAAGAAAACATGTGCTTGAACTAAAACTATTTCTGCCAGAGTTAGATATTTCTGCATCTCCTAAATATACATACACACTCTCACACACATATGTATTCCAAATCATTCACAATTGATGAGTAAGTTATAAAATAAAGCCACACTTGGTTCAGTGAAAATTGATTTATGGAATATTTAATGTCTGTGCAAATCTCAGAAGAGTTTGTTTGTTTGTTTTACATCAGTGTCTTGTAAATTTATTTTGCTCTTTGGATTCTGAGTTGCCAGTGAACTTCTGAGGAAATAATCAGATTTCAAAGTAAAGAAATATATGGCAATGATGAGCAAAGGATAACATAGCATCTATGTCTGCTTACTTGCTTCTAACTGCAGGAGACCCAGTCTGGATGAGGGCAGTTCAACCCTTTTCCCCATCCTATGGGATCACTGGGTCAACCCACAACTGGAATGGTTTCTCACAACTACAGTTTACATTGCCAAAAAGTGAGTGGAAAATAGTGTATCTTAGGTCTGTGCTGAGTGTATTTCTGCTAGTTATCTTACTAGCTTATCTACAAGTCGTAGCTATTCTCATATGAGTGATGAGGGGCTATTTGTATGTCATTCACACATTATCCTAATAAGCAACTGTTACTTTGGTGAGAACTTGTGCCTGCAGATTGTCTGGGATGCCACAGGCACATTTGCAGGGGCAAGAAAGAGATCAACAGGATAGTGTAGCATCAGGAAATGAGATAAAAAAGGCAATATGTTGTATTCAGAATATTTGGGGAAGCTATATATTGGGATGGAAGGCACCCATGATTAGGGCATAACTGCACCTTAATCCATGCTCTGTCAGATATCAAGATGATGAAGTATTTTCTAGGAACGCATTTGGCAGGCAATGCCATAAACCAATAGGCAATAGAATGACAACCTGTATCAAAGATGAAACAATATTATGGTTCTTTTCGAGATGACATCCTGCTGCTCCCATATTTTCAGTGCTATCAATCTTCATAGTTGCTTGATAGCAATCTTTTCTTTTATGTGGGAGATGCTGCCATAGAATATTAGCCACACTATCATTTTAAAAGAAAGTTTCTATCTTATCTTTGCAATTATGATCCAAAAGTGTGGCATCAGCAACTTCCTAAACATAGCGTGCAGTACTTACATGAGTTAATTGCACAGTTAGGAGATAATGCAATAGCGCTAACACGATTTACTATGTAATTACCATTGCTTCCAATGAAATTATTGTGTAGCTGCCACCTAGTATCTTACAGTATTTTGTGATAACTATAAACTGATTACTGTGATTACTATTTTTTGAGACACTGTGGTGATCTTTGACCAAGGTTTACTAGGCTAACTTGATGAAAACTGAAACATAAACTTACCCTGCCCTTGTTACGTAGGTCAGATATTGCCAGACAAACTTGGTGCCTTGCATTAAATCTTTTAAAGCATGTGCTGCCAAGTTCGTGTATTCCATATTCAGGAATAAATATTTCAATCAGGCATACTATTTTTTTTTATTTTTGCGATTTACTGATAGTTTATGTATTCTGCTTAAGAGATCCCCTTGGTCATCCAGATTATTTATTTAGTTGGATGTTAGTTTAGTTTGGTGCCTTCTCCATCTCAAGAAACATTCTTAATGGACTCCATAAAATAAATTGAACATTATTATTTAGTATTCCAGAACTATGCAAACACACAATTCTAGCTTCTATAACTCCCTTTTTATAGTGATTCCTCATCCCTGGTCCTATGAGCTGCTACTGCTGCAGATTAATGAGAACTGTTTGTGGGGGCTGAGGTATGGAAAGACTGCTGACACCAAGATGATATCACAATTTCTGGCACTGCAGTGCTTGTGGAGTCCTGCTCCGGATGTTGCATTTGTAAACCAACATGCACTGATGCCACTACAATGCTACCATCCAACCAGTTATGTATAGCAACTTTGAAATGTACACAGATATGGCAGAATAGATTATTTATTTATGTGCCAATCTAAAATGGCAGTATCCAGTACTGCTGTTGTGCTAGTGACAATAATTTTTAGTGCTGTGGGAAAGTCAACTGGAAACTACTAGAATGTACCACTTCTAGAACAGAACAAGTCACTGGGTGTTGTGGAGTGGAGCCAGGTTGACATGACCCATCCCAACCTGGAAGTGATAGTTTTGGTTTATTTCCTGGGCTGCACTAGCAACTGCTATTTCCATTATTCTAGCAGTCATTCCTGTTAATGCAGCCTATTAGGGCTGGTGGACTGCTGACAGGGAATGCTGCCCAAAGAATTTATCCACTATGGCTTTCCCTCTTTGTTCTTATTAGTTACATTGAAATAAACTGTTGATCATGGCTGTACAGCTGCCAGACACATGAACAGGATGGCCATCATACTCACATTGGTTTCTCCTTTTAGCTATTCCAGCATGACCCATGTAATGTGCTGTAACCAGTGGACGTATCTATATGATTAGATAGGACTAGACAATTTATTAGTCACTCATGAAATTGTTTGTAAACCATTATTCAAGAAATTCTGTTGCAATAGCGTTAGTGGTTTGATTATTGCATTAAAGGTGCCTCGTATTCCAACTGCCTTGTCATACAACAGTATTTAGCATGGTCTTCCAAGGGTTCGGAGTAATACTCTAATAAGCCCAGCCAGCATGATTAGTCAAGGATGGTCAAAGATTATAAGCACTGTAGTCCAAAATGTTTGGAGGACACAAGGTTGCCTAACCCTGATAAACTCACATATATTGCTTCTCATATTCTTGCAGCATCCCTGTAAGTGTCCCAGCATTTCTTATACTCATTTTGCAGATGGGAAGTGGAAGGCTGCAGAGGTAGTGTCTTGCCTAAGGGTACTAGTGAGTTTATGGTTTGTAGAATTGATTGACAGGTTCACTATATTACAACAGTGTAACACTATATCACTCTTTATATCCTATATGCATAAAATGGAACACTGGAAAAGTTACCTTATCAAAGCCAGTCTTCTGAGAGTGAGCTGTTCTTCATAGATTTAGTCCATGCAACCTTTCTTTTAATCCATGAACTAATGTCCTAAGCTATTTGGAAATGCTCTGTCTATATCGGGTCAAAATTTTGTTATACTAAATGTGTGCATGTTAGAGCTATCTACTGTAAACAACTGCTGCATGGTAGATTTAAACTTGATCTGTGGATATTGCTGACCTTTTACCTTCTTTCCTTATGGTACAGCCTGAGTTGGAGAAAATCATGTGACACACACAGCAATCAACTAATTTCGTATATCCCAAAGGTTCTGAGTTAGGTTTGCCTTCATTCACACAGAGGAAGTTGATAAAACTGGGCGATGCAGTTGCATCTGTCTTGTTCACAGCTGACTCCTGCCATATGAACAATGCTGAGAGTGAACCAGAGATGTTCTTTACAGAAAATGTACTTCTGCCATATTAGTAAGCCAGACCGCTGTAGTGTCTACTACAGAAATCCTGATGCTATGCCTTGACAATGGCTGCATTCAATTAATGCTATCATGATGTGATCGTGTTTCCCGTACTAGTTCTGTAATAAAGGGGAATTAATATTTTCCTGTATCAAACAGATCTCAGTAGCTTGGAAAATGGCCAATTCCCTTGTCTGGTCAGACATCTTAGGTGTATTTTTAGATAGACATCTTTATATTAGTCATAGGAGTCTGCACATTTTATTCATTTAGTTGAATAAATAGGCATGGTTTTGCCTAGGATAATCAGAACAGAGCTCAGAATGCATCCAAAGCTATAAAATGAACTTTTATTCCAGCAGATTTTCTCTCTAGATCATTAGCTCCTCTCTTGGGGACTCTATCGAGAAATAAATGCTTTGAAACAAATACAGCACCTTTCTTCATCAGCACAGATGTTTCTCTCCATAATAGTTCTAGATGGTATCTGTGATCAAAGTGACATATGCACTGTTTTTATACTTCCTTTTGGCTTCAGAACTGGTGGGGGGAGGGGAAGGGGAGTTGATCTGGAGGGGAGATGAGAGTCCTTGCATATTCCCTGGAAACTCTGGCCCACACAGGTGTCAAGTTTCTTTCATGAGTATAAAGAAAGGCTGAGCTCACAGAGAGCTTTATTCTTATGGGCAGGGAGGAGGGAGGGAAGGAGAAGGTGCTAGTGTGTTTTAAAACAAGTGTCTCACCAGGAGATAATAGTGGTTGGGGGTT
Source organism: Varanus komodoensis (assembly GCF_004798865.1). NCBI lineage: Eukaryota > Metazoa > Chordata > Lepidosauria > Squamata > Varanidae > Varanus > Varanus komodoensis. The sequence goes on from NW_025335349.1 coordinate 16,015,738, forward strand.
ATAAATGATGCATTTTGCTCACTTCGCCTTGATAATGGCACAAGGGGGGAGGATTCATTGCTCTGTTATCAAAATACGGTGACATTTCTCCTTCAGCTGTAAAATTTCATCTCACATTCCTCCTCTGCAACTGCAACCAAATTTCCTCTATTGTAAAGGCGACATTATTGGAAAGGTATTGCTCCCCCTTCTCTTAACTTAACCAGAAAGGTTACTGAAATCACTGCTTTTTGTTATATTATAGATAATATGTAGTTTATTTCATCTGTTTCACTAACCACCATAATTTGTATAATCTTGTAAAAGGAATTTAGGATTTTTGACAGTAATCTTTTGAAAAGAATACCATTTGAAAGTGGTCTAGACAGATATGGAAAAACAAAACTTCTTTGAAGTCCAAGCTGTATTCAAACTTACTAGAATGTTTGACTTTTTGTTATTACAAACTATCATCTATGAAGAGGACTGAGGGGGAAAATAACTATTAATAATAATGCAATTAGGAGTTTTAGTAAGCTATATGTAACAGCAGATTTCATCCAAGTTAGAGTTTGTGTGTATGTGTGTATAATATCTGAGTTTCTGTACCATAGCAGTGACAAGAGAGATTGATTGTTAAAGCTTAGTAGCTTAAATAACTCTGAAAAGAGTGGTCATACCAATAATTAGAAAACAGAAGTAATTTTAAAACATAATAATCACATTTGATTTTTCTATCCAACTTGACATCATCTATATCAATAAATAAAGATCTATTTAGATCAAGAAGTCCTAAGGTTCAATTTGTGTGGCCTTGACAGCTTACTATGCTTCAACCTCAGTTAATTGCCAGTAAAATGGAAGCAACAGTGAACTACCTCACTAGATTGTTGTGAGATGGGAACCGTGAACCAGGAGTGATGGCACAAGCCAGTAAGAACTAGAGGATGAGTCAGAACTAAAAGATAAATGAAGTGGCACAGTTGTAAACTAAAATAGAAATCGGCTGAAAAGCAAGAGAGGACCAACGTTCTGACTGAAGAACAACCCAAGGAAAAACTACCCAGGAACTACCCAAGGAAGAACTTGCTTCTCAAGCAAACATCAAATGAAACGAGCAAGCTTCTTATGTTCTTCCCCATTGAGAAAGATTAAGAGGCCCTCCTAAGTGGATAAAATTGGTGCAGGATCTGAGGCTACTTCCCTGAGAAGCTACCATCTACAGTTAAGTGCCTCACTACATAGGGGCGATCATTCACAAATGCCAACAGCTCTTACACTGCACTGTGTGAATGCTCACTTTAGAATGGAAGTTATAATTCAAGGCTATTCATATTGTCCCCTTGTTTGAGGCAATTACAAATATTTTACAGGAGACATAAACAACTCTTTAACTTAGGTAATGCTATAACTGGAACCCACACAGTTCAAATTGACATACATTTACTCAGAAGTAAAGCCCATTAATTTCAGTGGTACATAACCCAAATATGTTTTCATTGGATTCATGTATCTAAGCCTTGCTCCTTGAGCGTGCAGTTTGGTATGAGTGGTTGCAGTGGTAAAGGAAAGTGAAGGGAAACATGTGCCCCAGCCATTTGTATAACATTAATAGGGGCAGTATGAGATGCCTCGGATCCAAATGTGTATCTTTATGTTATCTATACTTGGAAGTATCTTCCTTGCTGGATAAGGCAAGTCATGTGGCTTATTTGTAGATACTGAGTCACCCAAGGAACCAATTCTACCATTTTAAAAAAATATTGACAAAACCTTAGTTACCATACTGTATATATCCTCCTCCCCTAAAAAAGTTCTTTATGACTGAAGCAGGGTGAGAAGTTCTTTTTTTATTGCCATGCAGTGGAAATAACTATACTTCTTCTCAGTGAAATAATGATTTTGTCAGACACTTGGTATCTTGTTTTGTAACATGTTTCAACTCAAGGCTATTTATGCCAAGCTCTGGATTGTTGACAGAAATGTGAAAAGATACATCTTTTCCCCTCCTATGGAGCTTTAAGGGTAAGTAATTGCTGACACAATAGGAAATTCTTTAATGAGAAGTCTTCCTTAAGCAAGAATAAATAATGTTTGCCCTCCCCACCCCAGCAGTCTTCCTCATACCGTAAGAAAAGCAAATGGGAAATCTGTGTCGAACACTGATTTAGAGCTGTCACAGCTGTGTCTTCTCCACAGCTCAAGGGAGTAGTGCTCTTGCACTACATGCAGAAGATCTCTGCTTCAGTCCCTGGGACCTCCTGTTGAAAAGATGTTGTGGAATGGGAGGCTTTTGCTTCAGATTTTGGAAAGTTGCTGCCATCATTAGGCTCAACATCTCAGCAGTCTGATTGGTTGTACAGTAGCTTTCAGTGCTGCTAATGTTATACTGCTGCTGACTTACTTATTGTATGGTAGTGCATAGGGGATCGTAAAATCAGTGGTCCTGAACAAGACACTTTGGACAGGTATCGAAGCTGGAGATTCCGTACAACATCCCAGAGAAATCCTGGTACAGGATGTGCTGCCTCGATTGTCCCAAAACTGTGAGCCCCTTCACAGTGACACAATCATAGTTTTTCACATTTCTGTTAACTGCTGTATACTGGAAATGCTCACTGAAGGAAAATTCATATCTTGATCAGGTAGCTCATTACATTTTAGAAGGACTTTCAAGGATACTGTTCTTCAAGTCTACAGGTGAAAGATGGGGAAGGTGTCTCATACTGAGTCTGACCATTGGTCCTCTGGCCCAATGTTTTCTGTTGGCACTGACAACATCCTACCAGTTTTCATGCAGAGGTCTTTTCAAACACTTCCATCTGAGGCCCTTTTACTGGAGTTGGTAATGATTGATTCTGGAGCCATATATATGCAAGCGTCATATAAGCTATGGCCACTTTCATTAATCCAAGAATTGGTAAGTTGCATGAAGTCTTTTTCTCTTTCCTTCCTTCCTTTGTTCTTCCTTCCAGTCTCTGCCAAATAAAGCTGAAAGCTGTGAACTATAAAAACACAATAGAAAAAAACACTCATTACAACTTCTATAAGGCTATTGGAACACTATAATGAGATCCTACAACTGGCCATAGCTTAAATGTCAGTGATTTCTAGAATATTTCCCTTGTGTGACCTCTGCCAACCTGTCCCATTCCAGATTAAAGAGTTTCTGCTTATTTCTGGTCGATTCTAGAAGTGTTAAATCTCCATTGTGTAAATGGCGAGACTCACATACAGTATAGAATCAGTGGGGTTGCAGCACCCCATGGGATACAGTCTGAACTCCCCATCCAGAAAAGACACAAACTCACCTTTTCCTCATTTGACATGGCAACAAACTTTGGTAGTATTTTGTATGGAACCTAGTTGTAAAAGGGCAGGTAATTTTGGATACTGATCTTGCACTTTGTAAAATTCCATATTCTATTTTTGGAGTACTTAATGCAACTCAATTATAAGGATATTTTTCTTAAGCAAATAACTAGTCATGATGAAGAGTATGTATTTTCATATTAATGTAACACCACAACTTTATAAAGGTTTTTGCCCTGCATTTCTACAGAAATAAATAAATAAATAAATAAATAAATTCTTGCTTCATGAAGAGCCCCAGGATGTTATATCTTTAGTCTCTGATATGACAAAATTTTACTGTACAAAGGTAAAGACAGTGTTATTAGATCTTACAATTTATTAGGGTGTATGTGAATTTCATATATGAAATGGCAGAGAATACATTAATTACGGCATATATTTTAGTGAGGAAAAATTGAGGGGGAAAAAACAGTCCCACCGCAGGAAGAATGGGAAAAAATCTTTATGGCATATATTCTGAGTGGATAAGGTATCATAAGATAAACAATCTTAAGTAAGTAAGTGAAAAAGATGCCTTGGAAAGTGTGTGTAAATGTTGCTGAAATGAGAGAAACTATTCTTTAAATGGTGGAAGGAACAGACTTAAACAATTGACCAATTCTAACGATAATACCATTGCAATATTTGAATTGACGATGGATTGAGTGAGTGTGTTTTTTATTTTGTCTGTGCATTGTTCAAAATTTTGTGTGTACACACATATGTGCCAAAGTGTGTTTCTTATAGGAAATTTTACATGGAAATAGATTAGGCTATACCTTACTTTCAGCAACTTGCATGATGGAAAGACATACATGTAATGCAAACACTGACCTTTGTGCATATTTAGGAACAGATAGCACTAGTATATTTTTAATTCCCTAAAGCCCCCTCTATAAGCTTCAAGAGGGAAGAGGGAAAAAATTCCCATTCTGTGAGTAGAAGTCCCCTTGCACAACATTTGATTTAGCCTTAATGTTTGGCAAGGAAGAAGAGGGTATTCCAGACATAGGTTTGACAACTGAACATCAACAGCGTTGAACATGTAGTGAACCAACAACTTGTCACAATATATTGAAAAGTTTTCATGGAAAGCCCCATTGAAATTTCCAGTTTCCTTTTCAGGAAAAAGTGTGCATACAATCTTCCCAGATTGTGCTCTTAATCTGCAGAGTTACAGAAAGGAAAGGCAACAATACAGCCTTCTCAGCATGTATGCAGTAAACTAAGAAGGCCCCTTAGATATTGCAACCACTGCATGCTGCTCTTCTTCCTTTTATTCTTATTTTAATATGCTAAACAACTAATATATTTGTTGGTTGGTGGATGTTTTGATGCAAGGCTTGGAAAAATTAACAAATTAATATTTATATACTTGTGCTTCACCAGTAATATTAATTGATGAAGATATGTGTGGAAAGGAAATAATATGTTGGTGAAATGATGTGATTGCTGGTAAAAAACATAACTATTACAGAAACCTGGTGTGTGATGCAAACTAAACAACTGAGGAAAGGTACAAGAAAATATGCAATATCACTTTTTAAAATTAATCTAAACTCACTCTTTAGGACAGGAATGCATACAAAAAGATATAGCCTTGTTTTTGTTTTACTACAAATGGAATAAATGCATATTTTATTAACAGCAAATGCAGCAAGGGAGGTTAATACAGCGCTCAGATGTACATTTAGCTGCTTCTCTAGTTTCCCCTTCCTCCTGTCATACCATACCTGTTGAATGTATATATTTGAAGATACTTCCTCAATTTTAATAATTATTTGAATAAATAATACAAAAATAAACTAGCTTTTACAAAATGACTTTTTAGGCAAAATGTATAATTTAGTAATTTATAACCTTTATTAATAGCATAGCTGAGATTAAGGCAATGCAGTTTATTTATTTATTATTTCAATGTATATGTTGCTACATTAGCCTACAGTTGAAGCAGAATAGCAGATGGTCACAAGTCTATACAGATTTGGGACACAACCTTTCATTAGTTAGGATGCTTAATTACAAACAACAAGCATTACCATCTAATCAAACCACTTTTGTTCAAGTTATTATTTGTTACACAGTATATCAAAATTTCCTCACTAACGGAATATTTATCACAACTTGTGTGTGAAAAGGTAAAGAGGACTGGAAGAATTAATGTCTAAAATATTTGACAGAATTTCTGTTTTTAGGACCGCATGCTTATATACAAATCATTGTCTGAGCATACTTCCAGAAAAATGCTTTTTCGCTTTTTTTTTAAGATTCCCAAAGCAACTGACAAAACCAACGGTCATGAGCATGAAATGTCTTTGCATTTATCTGAAAAGAATCTCAGCAGAAAGGGATATTAATCAGGGGTAGCTGCTCCTCTGCCAAGAAAAGGAGCAAACCCAACAGTCCAGCAGCAGATGATGATCTTATCGGGGTGTTGGGAGGGGGACCTCTTCAGTAATATCATCAGCTTGCCCTTGCCAAGTCTGGCATTTCAGTTATCATCTGTATTTGTTGTGGGGATGGGGGAGGCAGGGGGTTAGTGCTGGGGGGAGAGAAAACACCACTGAGAAAGGATGCACAAATGACACGTAACTGGGATAAAGTAACTACTCAGCCTGCTAGGTCTGGGCAGTGTTACCATATAATTGGGAATCTTTTCTGTCATTTTGAAGCGTCAGTGTGAAAGTGGAATTCAGGTTAACCCTCTCAGGAGGAATAAGGGTAAGAAACCATCATCCCAGTCTCTGTTTCTTCTGTATGCATCAGGTAAGAAAAGCAGTATGCAACAGATAGGCAGAAGAAGTTTTAACAGCTTCGTTTTCAAATTAGTCTTCAAAAATGAACTTGATTTCCCTCCAGAATAGAATATGTGAATTTTCATTAAAATTAAATTAATTTAAAATTTTCATTGAAATTAGCAGAGTTGCTCTCCTATACCAAATCTGATCATTACATCATCATTGTATAATCTAGTTTAATATTGTCCACAGGGATTGGCGATGTACAAATTATCACTTGCCCAGATACTTAGAGATGCTGGGACTGAATGTAGGGCTTTTTGTATGCAAAGCATGTGTTCAGTAACTAAGCTAAGCGTTTTCGGAAAGCAAGGACTCCCACTGACCAAGTGCCTCAGCCCCTCTGACAAAGTGTCATTCCACAAGTGAGTTGTGCAACAGGGTGAGTTTAGCAACAGGGGGTAGTCCAGGGCTTGGGAGTATTTTCTCTTCTCTAGTTAGGAGGGTAAAGTGCAAGGAACCACTGAAAACAGTCTTCTCTCAGTAGGATAAATAAAGGAACTTGATAAAATCCAAAATCGCCTACATTTTCATGCGAATACACCAGTTAAACCAATTATGAAGGTAGAAACCCAACAGGAGTGCGATGGCTATTCAGTGTTTTGCACTGAGTGCCACGTGTATGACTACCTACCAACTGAACAGAAGTTATGGGCGTATGTTTCCTTGCCCTTGCCCTTGCCCTCTTCCTGGTGCTTATTAGCAAAGCAAGGCCAAATGCCCTATTATTATACAGACAATACTATGGTTAAGAAGGTCCAATCAGTGCTATTTGTAACAACTCTCTCAACCTTACAGGGCTGCTTCTGTTAGAACCAAACCCAACAGCTCTACTGTGAGCTGTTAGTGGCTGCTGCTGAAAAGGCCCTCCTTCCCTGCAAGCCTCCTACTTGCAAGTAGACCTTGCAAGGAGGCTTCTGCCTTCATTTCACACTCCTTCTGTGAGCTTTTCTTTTCTGGTAGCGTCTCTCCTGAGGGCATGGAAGTTTCTTTATGGAGAGTCCCCATCCTCATGAGTAATGCCCTTATGGTGATCATCTCTGAGGACCCAGAGACCTTCTAGTCTCCTGGAGACCCTGGGCACTACTTGAGGTAAGTAGTGGAAGCACCCCAAGGGTGATTGGCATAGCTTTCTGTTAGAATTGCAAGTTGAGTGGCTTCCCTTTGTTGCTGCTTCGTACCATATGGAAAAAGGCATCCTTCCTGGAGGCATTCTGATGTAGGGCATCAGGGGATAATAATGGTCTACCCCCTTGTGCAGATTGTTCTGTAATAGCACAATCAGTTGCATATTGTACAGAAGCACATCCTTCTTCATCATAACATTATTCATATGTAGAGTGTGTTCACATTTCCAGTTAATGCAATGAGGCTTTTCATGGTTGCTTTTGACAGAATAAAAGGAATTTCACCTGTTGTAAATAGTGTGAGAGAAGTTTTATCAACTGCACCCTGACATGATAAGCATCAATTTAAACTCAGTGCTTTCAATCTACTTTTGCTAAAAGACTTCACAGTTAGTGCAGTATCTTTTAAATAGCAACTGCAAAATGAAAGAAAAGAGAAGTAGTGCCTTCATTAAAGTGTTTGGTGGTCTTAGTCCTTGGCCTTTAGTGCCTTTGACACACTAGAATGTTTTCTGGATTTAATGGTTCTCCTAAGTTGCCTGGGTAAAAGTTCTTTTCTCAGTGTATGCTATTTCTTTGAACTCAAAAAGATAGGCTTTCATTTTTCAGATTTGGACATAATTATCCAAGAGAAAAATATCCTCAGTACACACACGACATGAGTTATTTCTGCTTAATTAGTAGCAGGTGGGTTGTTTAAAGCACAAAATACCTGTGAAAACACCAGTACTGACCACCTAACTGATGTATCTTAAAATGTGAAAAAATGCAATATATGCTCAACTTTTTAGCTGATTTATTTCTAAATATATTTACTTTGAATGAAGTCCTGTTGATTTCAGTGACAGTTACTTACAGTAATTTGTAGTTAGGGTTTTAATGTTATTTTATATTCCTGACTCATTAATTTTAATAAAGCTGGGATAATCTACACCATGCAGCACACTCACAATCCACACCTATAGGCTGCATATTCTTACAAACTAAACTCATTTGCATGCAGACAAAATTCTTAGAAATTCATTCACCCTATTCCCCCCTCCCCCCTGGTCACGCATACACGCCATTTTCAGATCTTCCTCCTTTGGTTGATCCATCCGGGCAAGATGTTGGCAAATATCTGGACCAGGCTCTGAGCCATTGGCTCAGTAGAGAGCCAGATTTCCCCCACTTCTCATCTTCCTGGCTTTGGAGCAGGTAGAGGGGAAGGAAAGGCATGGGCCAGCTTCTCCAGAGAGACTTGCATGTTCATGAATGCTTTCTCTTTGAAGTGTCCCGTATATTTCAGTGTAAACTAATCATGGATATTCAGTTCAGTTTGGGCGAATCCATACAGTACAGGGCAGGGACAAGGTAAAGGCCAGAATGGAAAATCTGGAGGTGGAATTGAAAGCGTCTGCCTTATCCTTTCCTGTTGCCCCAACTCTTCTCTCTAAATATTATTCTCTTAGCAGTGATTATTTTTGATCTTGGACTGTGCTTGGAGAAACAGGTTTGGGGAAAAACAGATTTATTTATATACTGCCCCATTCCCACAGGCTCTGGGCTGTTTGCAAAAAAATTAAAACTAACAGTGATTAAAATTAAGACAACATATTATATAAAATGGACATCAGAACTAATCTGGGAAGGCCTGTCATAAGAGATACATTTTTAACTCCCTCTTAAAGGTGGAAATTCAGGATTCAGACACATCTCTCTCTGCAGGCCATTCCACAGCTTAGGGAAAACCATTGAAAAAGTCTTCTGGGAAGTTGACATTAATCTCACTGAAGCAGATTTCTGAAAGATTATCCTCAGAGGACCTTAGCTGGTGAGTTGGAATGTATGGACAAAGGCATTCCTGAAGGTATTTTGGACTTGTGGTGTGGTCTCTCCATGATGTCCCTGACTGTTTTGTAATCACAGTTTCCAGAATAAACAAAAGGTAGCCCTATGTAGAGTGCATAGATAATCCCATTGCAGAAATAAAGTCTAGAAGCTACCAACCCATGTATTACTGTTTTCAGATCATTCTTCTCCAGGAAGGGACACAGTTCGTGAATCAGCTGAAGCTGATAGCAGACACTGTTGACCATGGCTTCTGTCTTAGCTGACAGCTGAAAGGCCAGGTCAAGCAGCACCCTCAAACTGCACACACAGTCTTTCAGGGGAAGTCTGACTCCATCTAGAACCAGTTGACACACCTATAATCCTGGATTTCAACCCTTAACAGCAAGCACATCTGTTTTGTCTGAATTCAACTTTAGTTTGTTTTTAGCTCATGTAGCCCATTACCAGCTTCAGGCAGTCATTCAGAGAGAAGACACTGTCTCTAGAGGAAGCAGCAGATGATGATAAGAAGTAGATCTGGGTGTCATCAACTTACTGATAACATCCAGCACCACTCCTCTAGATGATCTCTCCCAGCAGTTTCATGTAGATGTTAAACAGCATTGGAGACAGAATGGAGCCTTCTCGGACTCCACAAGTCAGCTCTTTCTTAGAAGAGCAACAATCTCCAGGTGTAATCATCTGAAATAACCTGACAGGTAGGAATGAAACCACTGCAAGGTAGCGTTCAATTTCCAACTCCCTGAGATGATCCAGAAGGATACTATGGTAAATGGTATTGAAGGCCACTGAGAGATCCAACAGAACCAACAGAGACACACTTCCCCATCAATTCTGAGTTGTAGACCATCCACTAGACTGATAAAAGCTATTTCAACTACATGTCCTGCTTCGAAACCAGTTTGACATGGGTCCAGAAAAGCAGTATCACTCAGGACCATCTGGAGCTGGAGAGATACCACCCTCTGTCACCTTGCAGGGAAATGGCATGCTTGAGACTGGTCTAAAGTTCTTAAGGTTCATGTGGTTCAAATTAGGTTTCTTGAGCAGGGGCTGTACAATAGCTTCCTTCAGCCAGACAGCAACCATACCCTCTCTGAAGGAGGCATTGATGATAAGGCATAATAGCTCCCTCAGTGTTTCCACCCCCTGGACTACCAACCAAGATGGACATGGATTGATTGGGCAGGTGGTTCTTCTCAGCAGTCCAAGCAGCCTGTCAAGAGCATCAGGACTTAAAAATTGAAATTGATCCTAGATAACCCCATTCATGGAGTTGGTGGATACATCTGTGTCAGTCTCCACTTCCACTAGCACATCAAGCTAGGCACTTACCTGAGAGATTTCATCAGCAAAATGGTTGTTTAAAGTGTCACAGTGAGCAACTGATGGTGCTAAAGATAGGTTAGGGGGCACTGGGGCTTGAGACAAATCCCTTCCCACCCTGAATAGCTCTGCTGGGTGTCAATTTGCAAACATGACAAGAAACCTTCTTTACTGCTTGTATTGTCACCCCATAGGAACAAAGATACTCTCTAAAAATTGTTTCATTGGAGATGAGTCTAGATTTCCACCATCAGTGTTTCAGTTGTTGTCCTCCCTGCTTCATACATCAGAGCTCCTCTATATACCAGGGAGCTCTTCTGGAAGCAGGATGGAGAGATTGCTCAGGAGTGTCTAAGGCCCTAGTCAACTTCTGACTACGGACATGACAGGATCGCTGGCAGAATTGGCCAAAGAATCCTCTAGGGCTGACTGGAAACTTACTGGTTCCCTAAATCTTTGGGGGCAGACCATCATTCTTCATCTAAGTTCATAATTTCTACAGAGACACAAAAAGGGGGCTGTGATCTAGAGGGAGCAAACTGTTGTGAGCCAGGGTTCTTCTCCTGAGTAAACACACTACTACATAAAGTCTTCCTACAGTAGACTTTATTGTTACATGCATATGAGTTCATCCAGAGTGAAATGTTGAGCCCTCTTTAACACCAATAATCCCCTTGCCTCTTCATAATCCCTTTGGCATCTTGAGGGTGCAGCACTGTGAAATTGTGCCCTCACGAAATCTTAACTGTTTTTCAAGGTCCTGCTGGTGCTGTCACCTGGCAACAGGTGCCACCTCCAGGGAGGAGGACTTCTATGTCTGACAAGCTGAGCTCTTTATCCCTACTCCCTTGTTGTGAGAATTGTCCAGCTTCCAGTTTCACTTTCTCTCCAAGTCTTGGTAGATTTGGATATTCATCAGTTCAAACTGGCAGCCACTCCTCTTCCCCTACCTTCCCATTCCCATAGGTGGATCATTGTGGGCTCTCATCAGTCCAAACTGTCGCATCCCTTCCTATTTTCCCAGAAGTTCCCAGATCTTGGTCTGCTGTTTGGACATGTTGAGATTCCACAATAATCTCATCCTTGTTATCTCAGCTTGAGTCCCCATTGAACCAGGCAGCTGCTCGTTTGCACATGGCCGCCCTGGCACAGTGCACGTGCACAACATAAAGAGAAGGGAAGGTTTCTGTGTCCCTCAGTTTCCATAATGCATCACTTTATAAAAACTAGGTGGTGACCTGATTCTGACCTATGGACCTGTTGGGCGCTAGTTCGATCTTTAGTAGTTTTCTGGCATTTCTCCTTAAATATGGCTTTGCTATCTCCTTAGTTTAATCTTAGTGAAAATGGAACTCATATCTTTTCATAGAAATTATCTCCACTCCCGCTCGCTGTTGATGTTATCAACACACATACACACAGTCCTTTGCTTCCTCTCTGTCTTGCCTCTCCAAGAACAATTAATAACACTTTATTTTCTGTAACTGCTTCTGAGGTGCTCTGAAGTGTTCTCTGTTGTGACTACTCTAATACCCTGCTGCTCATTCAGAATGGCTGATATTTTATCTGTTTGAACATATTGCCCTGTCCCTTACTCCTTATATAAGTTCTCTGACATTCTTCAAGTCTATGCTAACAGCAGCTCCTCCATCTTATCCTGAAACTCAACTTGTCTGATCTGTGTCTGTTCTTTTCAATATGCTTCTCTTATTGCATGGAGCAGCCTGTCCCTGTGCTAGTTGAGCCACTTCTCTCTCATCTTCCATCTCCCTCCTTGAGATCAACTGCTTTAATACATCATTCTGGGCTTCCTTTACCTTCCCCACAACCATTAACAGGCATACCTCTATTACTCATTGTCAGTTCCTAAGCACTCACATTGTACCTTTGTCCACTTAACCTTGGTTGTAAGCTTTCTGACTCTGTCACTTCACTGTTCTATGTAACACCTGCCATAGGTACCTATCCTCTCTCCTTCCTTTCTTCCTATTTTTATCTGCAGCATATGGTAGCATTCAGTGGTAGCAAGCATCTGCAACTATTTGATGTTTGAAGTGGATGGGTGTGTAGATGGTCACAGGATTGGACATGAAGCCTGTCCAGTCTGTGATATAGTGATCAGGGTGGAAATACAGAGTAGCAGAATATGGAAGTCAGATGAGACATTTTTCAGGGTAAATTGCTCCCACCCCATTGTAAATAAACTGGGGAAAACTGGAAACTCAGTTTAAGTCACGTTATTTCTTTATATTCACAATTGCTAGCCCAGGTCACTCCTCCTGCACCTGATTGCTTATGAGTGTGTTGTTATAGAGCAAGTATTGATGTTCATTATATGCACGTGTTACAATATATGTTCTGCATGCAGGGAAACAGCAGTGCCACTCATGAGCTGTCTATTTTGCATGCAAAATGGTTCCATTTTGATCCTGGAAGCTTCCAAGAGTGGCTGGGAAACAGTCCTGTCTAAAATCTTGGAGGGCTGCCACCATTCAGAGGATGCTGTACTGATCAAGATTGAAGTGGTATAAAGTGGTGTAAAGTAGTCTTTTTGTAATCCTATAAGAACCTGTTCATCAGGGTTCTAGCATTTAGGGATTTCAGGCTGGTATGGGGATAAAATGTTTTTTCATCTCATCATGAAGACTACTGTTCTTGTCTCCCAGGCAAGTACAGAAAAAGAAATAGGAGAAGGATGTTAAAAAGGATGGAAGGAATTCTGATGGGGTATGCTTTGGGGTGCTGGGAAGGATGGTCATGGAGAGAAGGGAACTGCAGTTCTTCCATAGATTGTTTTTTATTCTGAGCTGGGAAAGAACTTTGGGTGTTTCAGAATTTACTTCTTATTTGAGCTCCTAAGAAGCCCAGTTTTATTTCTGAGCCTGGCTTGAGGGAGCTTCATTTATCTGAAGTTGAAACCTTGAATAAAGGTTCTGCTTTCTTCTCCTTTACTTGTATCATATGAAGAAAGGTAGACTTCATGGAGTATATCCATCCACTGCATAGGAGAATACTTGGACGATTTATTTATTATTTAAAAGCATTTCTATTCCATCCTTCACTGAAGTCTCAGGACAGTGGTACAAGAATAAAGCACAGCATCAACCACAAATAAAAACTTATTTTTAACCAATGTCAGATCTTATAATATTGGGAAAATAAAAATGGTTTTGGCCTGGCTCAGAAATGAATAGTGTCAGCACCATGCACCTGTCTGGGGAGCAAGTTCCAAATCTTGGGCACCACCACAGAGAAGGCCCTCTCCAGGTAGCCACTCCTGATTTCTTTCAAAAAGGGGTCCCAAAGAAGGACCTCCAACCCAGATATTAGAAGGTAGACAAGAATATATGGAAGGAGACACTCCTTTCTTTTATTGAACTCTAACATAAAGTTGAACTTCTGCACAAACTTTTCATATGAAACGTTCAAGTAAAAGAGACCTTCTGTGGAAATTACTCTTTCTATGAACATTCACAGGTTGAAGGACTAACCAAAGTGCCTCACTTCCATTTTAACAGCATGCTCAATTGTACTAAGCTTGGGGAGAATGTAGACAATCAAGATATTGTGGCAAGGAATAGCAGCTATTGTAATGTCGAGTTCTTTCCCCATTGCCGTATTAGATCTATGTGTGTTCACCTTTATTATAGCAGCTTCTCTGTCACTTCTGCAGAAGGACGCATTATAAAGCAGCCAAAGATTGCAGGGCTTTAAGCTGCTAGTTTCTAGGTTCTGTGTTTCCTGTTGTAGAGTCCTGAATGAATTCTGTGAAAGGGAAATGTTACTGTTCTGCCACCTCCATTATGTTATCTGTTCCAGCACAATTACACACTAATTCAGGGTTCTTTGTGCTTGCCTAATAGCATCGGATTCAAGGCTGTCACACAGTATCTCTTCTTCCTGAACTTCTTATGCTCCCTGCCAGTGGTCCTAGCTGTTACCTATGGAACACATTTGTCTTCAACTTGATGCTCATCATGGGAAATCACTAGGAGACGGTGAAGAGTTGATGCTTTTCACTAGAGATGTATGTAACTAAGATCATAATTATCAAAAGTGTAGGATGTTTTGTTTGTTAAACTTGCTTATCCCTGTAATAAATGTAGTTGTCAGCAGGGTAAGTTCAAGCAACGGATAAGGTCACAATTTCATTTAGTGACAACTTCCAACACAGTGAACTTACAAGGTTCGATTTATTAAAGAGTCAGGATGGATAAGATCACTGAATGGCTAGCCTGATTTATCTGGATTTGACGTCAGTGTTTGAAAACACAATGCCATATTTCAAGTTTATGCTCAGAAATAGAGTTTAATGTTGCTCAAAGAACTGAGTACTGTGGGGCAGTGGGAGTGGAATAATGTGAAGGTGGCAATTGCTGAGATGTTTGAAGATATTTTGTAGTAAGACAAGTCTGTAGAGTCATTTCAGAGGATGCAAGGCCTATTTTGAAACATTGGCAAAGCATGCATGGAATATATTCCTTGAACACAGATTTCAGAGGTGCACTCATTTAAAACTTATTTTTTAAAACTGGTTACTGTATTATACTGGATATAATTGGGACTAATGGATATTACCAAATAGAAAACATATAGGCCAAGTATCAACAGTTCCAGAATGTCAGAAATTTGTAAAGGAGGAAAAGATCTTTGGATTCAATGCTGTATTTTTAACAGAGGTTCATTATAGCTTCTCAAAAGTACTTTGGGGTATGCTAGGTTGAAAGATAGTGACCTTCCTAGAGCTAGTGAGTCAGTAAAGCTTTAAAGGGTTTAAAACATTGAGATGGCATCACTATCCAAGCCTAATGATCCAGCCATTGCAGCTCATTATCTCCCACTTATGCCAAATACAGCATGATCTATGCAACAGTGAATATAAAGATGAGCTTCTCACTAACATAATTGTGGGAATGGGTGCAAGTTAAGACTCTGTCTAAGCTTTACACAACGGACATACGGTACAGATGACAAAGTATTGGCATAATGTGATCGTTCTGGCCAGGCAGTCCAGAGCAATTAGCTGATATTTCTCAGCTATTTCCAAAGACTTTCGAAGATGCATTTAAATATATTTGGTTGATCACCTATTAGAAATCCTTTCCCTCAGTAATATTTTTCCCAATGTTTTGAATGTCCAGTCCCCTCTTATATCATAAACTTAGCTAAGGAAGACAAAACAGATTGATGTCTCTTTGCAATTCTTTACAGGAATCTTAGATAGTTTGCTAAACTTAGGTAGTTGAGGCTTTTCTTCATTTTTTCCCACTTAGGTCAATCACTTTGCTTTCTTCCAGTGTCTCCATTCAACAGTGTATATGTTTTATTTCCAGACTTTAACTCAAGTAATTCATGATCCAAAGCAACATAATTTCTATTGTGCTTACTCTAGTTGGAATCAACATTTATTCTTGAATCAATGAAATATGAATAATAGCAATTATGTATCATCATTCTACAAATTAACATCAGATGCATTGATTTCATAACCTGGCATTTTGTAAAAAGGGGACAAATATTTTTGTTAATTCTCTCTCTCTCACACACACACCCCTCAGACCCATAGGAAGGAATTTGCTACAATTGAAGCCTTGCATTCTAGCACAGTATCTACTAAGGTGGGCTGATTATCTTAAAAGCCATGGGATGTTTTGTAGCTGAGCTAGTGATCCATGACTTGGGGCTTCTTTTACAGTGCAGCTATCATAAGTCTTTGAGTAATCACAGACTTTAAAAGTATGCTATATCAACAAGATAAGAGGAACAGCCCACAGCACTAGCAGCATTATCTTTTACCAAAATTGATTAGTGTGTACTATGGGTCTCACATATTTTGAACAAATGTACTCAGCAAGCTGGAAATATGTATGGTCTCGAAGAATGTGTGTGGGGGAAAAACTCTTGCTGTTAAGCCTTCAGTTGAAACAAAACATGATCCCACCTTTGTAATTAATTTTAAAAAAGGAAAAATTGCCCAATCCTATCCATGTGTACTGAGAAACCTGTATTTTAGTGGGACTTCTTTCCAAATAAATTGTACACTGCAGTGCAGGACCATTAAGTATATTATATATGATGGTGGTATTTTAATTATGCTTCCTGCTGTATATTTCAAGCATGAAATGATGAGGTGTAGAAATTAACTTCAGAGACAGTAAAGTAGCAATGTGGTTAGTTAAATGTATTTATGAGGTAAATCAAATACAATCAATTTTGTTCTTTGAAAAAAAATTCAGAAAAAATCTGTCTGCTCTCTGAAAAATAATAGGACATATTTTAAGTTTTCGATCATGTGTGGGCTGAAGCAGCAACAATAGTTCATATTGGTCTTAATAAAAATAACATTTTGTTGTTGTTCTGCCAAAAAATCTGTGTGGTTGATCAGTTACTGGAATGGCTAGATAAATTGTTGCCAAGTCCTTTTGTTCGCTACTGCTGTTGACCTGCATGCCATTTCAAAAGAGGATTATATTGTTCTATCCATTTCTCCTTCTACTGTTTTCTAAAATTGTTCCATGGAAGTAATCATATTTTAAAAGGTACATTCAGTGACAGAAGGAAGATGCATTTCTGGAGAACTGCTACAAACCTCTGAATTTCTTCAGTATAAAAAGATGCCTGCACCTGAGAAAGTGTCTCCATCCTTCTCATCCTGTCTCTTAATGTGAGTCAAATCTCAGAATCCAAGCTGAGGCTACCCTGAAATGTAGGATTCTCATGAGCAAGGGCCTGGCATTTCTCTCAGTAAGAGCCAGGTATAGAATTCCTGTTCAGAGCCTCTTGCTTCCAGTATGAGCATCCATATAATTTATCAGGATCAGAATTCCTTTACTCCTGTGCTTTATCTGGAGAGCCCAGAAGACTTTGGCAGGCAACATCATGAAGCTGAAAGCAAGGACGTGAAGGTGTCTATCATCAAGGAGGAACCATCCATCCTGTTGCCAGGATCTTTATGGAGAACAAGTTTCAGCACAATGGTTGCAGGTTCAAAACCTTCTCTCACCAGGGAGTAGAATTAAAAACAGGGATCTGGGCTATCGCTCCTGAAAGAAATGCTGGCATTAGACTCTATGTTTTTTCAGCTCCATTCTAACTTGTTATTACATGAGCCTCAGACTTTGTTTTCCCATTGGAAATATCCCAGAGTCATACTGCCAGATCTTTTACTTGAACAATGTTATAATCCCCAATTTTAACTCAGTCCTCCAACTCTTGATCTCAGTTGTTTCATGTGAAAAGATACTTAATCATCTCCACTGTTCAACTACAGATCTTGTTCCTGTCTTTAGACTGTGGAAGTCACTAGTGTTAAAGTGAGTCAGGGGTGCTTTCTCCCGGAAACCTGATTTTAGTAGGAACCATAGAGCAATGCCTTCAGTATCATTGGTTGGATTAGGCTTAGCTAATTTTTTCTGTTGCTGTAAACTATTGTTCCTCAAAGACAGATGGTCTTAATCACTGATTTCATAAAGCCGAGTTTAAGAACAACTCAAGATGGAATTGTGATTCAGTAATATCAGGGTAAATGCGGTGATATATGAAAAAATAGGATCACAAGAAATGGCAAAGCAAGCATATTAAAGAGAACAGACTTCCAGAAAATGAAAAAGCGGTACAGAGAGATGCTGCATACATGCATATAAAAGAACCCAGGAGGAACGGAAAAATGAATGACGAAATGAGCTGCACCCTGAAGAAGAAATGTGGAAAGGACTTAAGAATTCACATGAGCGTTAAAGGTAGCAAGCTGACCATAGCCATAGGGAGAAAAGAAAGGCAGTAGAGTTCACATTACTGGCTAATACCCAACATCCTATGGGAGTTTCTTCTCCTGCCCCTCACCTGCCTTGCCATGCAGTGAAAAGCTCTGTCTCCACTCAGAGATGAGTACTTCCCCCCTGTTTAGCACTAACCACATCTCCCTGTTTTAAGTTTTCGGCGGGGAAAGCACTGGTACCCAATCAGCTGCTTATCAGAGATAGGCGCTTTTCTCCACAGGGGTTGAGCCAGGGAAGGGCACTGCTGACTCAGTCCAGTTTCCTTTTGATGATTTTCCTCCTCATCTTTGTAATTAGACATGATGCTTACATGCATTCCTGTTAGACATATGGAGGCTTGCTCCATATTCAAAAGTACTACAAAATGATTTATTTCTGCATCTTTCTAAGTAGCAGCACAGAGGCATGCCCTGCTTACTGCTGGGTACACATGCAAAGTCTTAGTATTTGAGATACTATCTGGAAGTACTGGTGAGTGATTCTGCTCTGGTCACTTACATGTATGCATGAACATGAATAGAAATCTCCACACAATCAGGGACCCATTTCACCTGGACCCATGATCACGTGGAGGGTTCTACTTCCATTCAGGCAAATTCAAGCAGAGGTCCTCTTCAAACAGGAGCTGACAGGATCTCAAGTCAGCACCAACATGCATGATTCCATGACCTTACTCATGTCTGTTTACTCTCAGGCTCAGTGTTCTGACTGATGTCTAACTGCTCTTACATGTAAGAATTTAACTGTGGGTAGACATGCTTACTTCTACATTAGCAACCATGGGAGTTGTGATTTCCTCCTACTCTGCTCATGGTTGCTTGTGCCCCTGTCTAGTTTTTCCAGTGACTCTGTGGACTCTAGGAATAAAGCCTCTGACAGAGTTTCCAATATAGAATTTGGTCCTCCGGCCAAAAAAAATCAGTCTTCATGCTTGTTTAGAGCTTGCATCTGGTCTGGAGCAAATTTGCAGAGGGAATTCTAACTGCATCTAATTGTATTCTGCTACAGTAGGATTTTAAAATTAGCAACATTGCTACACAG
This sequence comes from Varanus komodoensis, assembly GCF_004798865.1. Classification (NCBI taxonomy): domain Eukaryota; kingdom Metazoa; phylum Chordata; class Lepidosauria; order Squamata; family Varanidae; genus Varanus; species Varanus komodoensis. Next base: position 16,034,974 of record NW_025335349.1, read on the forward strand.
CATACTTTCTGCAACATCCAAACCCCTTGCTTCTTACCTTTCCATCACACATTGGGTCAGTGACGGTTCAGGGTTTTTTTGTCTTTTCTACTTAAGAACATCTTTTAAAATGCTGGTTGAAAGGAGGAGGAAGAGGATGGATGGATGGATGGATACAAACACTTCTCTGTTATTAAAATTCTGTTTGTCCTTTTTGCTTGGTACTCCTATACATAGCTCTTTTCTTCATCTAGTTCTGTCACTCTCAAGAGCCAGCTGTTTAGGTAAACAGTTGCATTTCCATGAAAAGCAGTGTTCTACAGATACTTAGTTGAGGTCTTAATTAGTTAAGAGGGCTAGAAAGGGAGATAAAAATATTGCTGTAAAATTTCCAAAAGGGTTTCCTAAATTTTTGAAGAGGCAGAGAGAGGAGAATCTCATGAGCCATTAGAAGTCCCCATGGACACCATGGCATGCGTAACGCCTCCATTGGGAAGCCCCTCAGGCATTGTTTCCTAAAGTAGTTCATAGTGCTATAATTTTCTCTATTTCACCTCTTTTATTATGGACCAAAGGGGAACTGAATGCTAGTTAACCCTGAAACCACAGACCCTTATGCAGAAGTTCACTGAAGTCATCCGCAGTGTATTTTCTGAGTACAAATACATTTTTATGTCACAGAAGAGGTTTCTTCATAATACCAAGGCAATGACACTGAAGGCATTGTATATTGCCTGTATGATGATGATAGAATATGTTATACTTAGAATTAACTCCTTTCTACTAATACAGATTCATTGGTTGCCCTGAAACATGTTGCTGAGTTATGAAATCCAAAACAGTAAAAAAGAACATTGGTACTTTAGATGGTGATCAATTTAGTAGTGAAATTGAATGATGAAAAGTATATTTCATATTGGCTGCTTTTTAAAATTTTGTATCTTGTCTGAGCATCCTTGAAACAGTGCTATTAATGACTGTTTCCTGTTTAAGAAGAATAGCAACGTCCTGTGCAACTGGGAACTTTGCTAGATGTTTGGTTATCACTGAATGATCTGCCCTAAGTTTGTCGTTCTTAATCCATTAAAAGACAGGCCTGCTTGTAAATCCACAGGTATAGATAAGGAGTCACTGTTTGACTGAGTCTGAACCCTTTTCAGATGAAAAATGTCAGTGGCAGAAAGGGAGTCTGAATTATTTTTTTAAAAGGGTTTTCAAAGATTCTCATGATTCCATTGGTATCAGTTAAATGTGACATGTTCATGGACATGGTTGTTTTTTAATGTATAAAAGCAGACAAATGCTGATGGTTTCATCTTTATGTAGACAAAAATGCTACTGTATAGCTTCATGTAAATACAATTTTTGATGAAAAGAAGCTGCTTTCTAATCTACTACTGTGCTGATATGGAGAAGGGTACTTCTCAAAAAGTAACCCTTTGCCCCCTGTGAAAAGTGTTCCCCTTTTCCCCGGCTCTGGATCTATTTGTAAACTGAAAGAGGACAGGCTTTGCTGGGGAGAGAAAACAGTTCACCCTGTTCTCTGCCCCAAACCAATCACGAGTAATTGACTGGCTGGAATGAACATTTGCAGTCTGCTCTATTTAGTCGCACATGAGTCAGGCTATATAAAGCAAAAAAGTCTTCCCATGTGAAGATTGTGGATTATGAAAGTACCATGGTTGTGTTGTAAGATGGGGAACATGAAGCCGGAGGTTGCCTTAGCAGTGTGAATGGCCAGGTTCGCGTGACATGTGAAGCCACACTGAGAGTATCCTACACAGTGGGTGGGTTCACAAAACCTGACAAGTCATGGTGGGTTTTTTTACCATTGTTGGTCTCTCATGCCACCCTAATCCTGTTATCATATTTCAGAGGTGAACACTTGGCTTTTAGAGAGCAAGAACAGAAACAATAATCTTTTCTATGTTTTTTTTCCACTGCCACAATGGCGTGCTGTGTTGTCCACAGCTGGAAGACACAACTCAGTATGGTATTAATGCCAGAGCCAGAGATCTGTTTGGCAAGAGCAGCCCATTGCTGCCCTTGCCAAGTGGCTAGCCAGTTGCACTGCTGTTACAGGCATCCTAGCGCTGTCTGAGTATCAGTCAACTCTGCAAAACTGCCAAGTGTGATAACCTCACAGTGCTGCTTGTGGTGACACGTGAACCCAGCCAGCATCAGTTGTTCACAGAACAACCCACAGAGTGCCTGACAGACAATCAGGTTCACTGTGGTTAGTTCTCATCAGCTTTCCCCCTTGGGTCTCTAGATGTTACCCCAGTGTTCTTTGCAGTAAAATCCTTCTTGCCTCTCCCTCCACCCCAAACTTGACGGTTATCCCTTTTTGTTCTTTACCTTTCTTTCCCCATTTTCTGAGCCTGCAAGTATGCACAACTGGAGTCAGTCTTCCTATCCTGCAGTTCCAGAAAATTGTAGTCGTGCTCAGAATTTTGTTTTTTGATGTTTTTGACCAGTCTTTCAGGTGTGCGTAAGGCCTGCCTGATGTTGTCCTTCTATGTTTCAGCTGCCAAAGGGAGCAGAGCGGAATTGATGTGGCAAGTCTGTACGCAGGCTAATTTGTGCACAATTGCCAAGCTGTCAATTGAAAAGCACTGGTAAAAGGTGAAAAAGCAGATTCCTCCAGAAAGGGGTGGCAACAAGATCTCCTCCTTAGCAATATAATCCTCTCTGTTTCAATTGTTGGGCTGAACAATTCAGTGTGTGCCTTTTTCGAAACTTCCCTAGGACTATTTGTATTCCAGAAAGGAGAGATATTAACCCTCTCACACTTTCTTGTGGCTTTTTATCAGAACATTTTCCTGAGGTTCCCTGACAGTTCTTAAAAAGAGAGAGAAGAAGAAAGAGAAAGCAGGACAATGGGATTGAATGAATGGGGCTACATTGTGGGGTAGATGTAGGTCCACCTTGTGCCTGATTTATACCATGCCATTCTACAACCTCTACAAACACACACACAGTGGGAAATTGCCTCGTTTTACTAGGTTTTCCCGTGACTGGGAGGCAAGTGGAGGAGCCACATGCATTATATTTCCACAGAGTGCACATTTTCCAGTTCACAAAAACCAAAGCGAGCACACCTTTAGATGAGGCAGAATGGGATGGAGCAAATGGATGGCATTTTCAGGGTTGGTTGATGCCCAAAAGTAAGTAACCCTGAAGGTTCAGATGAACCGGAGGCCCACTGTGGCTGGTTACCCAGTCCATATATCTCTTCTTTCAGCCCATTTCAGGAGAGGATGATGGAAAGGCTCGTTTCACCTACAGTGACAGTGTTATGTGGTTAAATCTAAGTAGGCGCAACACAGAGTTATTACATTTACAGTGTAATCACTGATTGGCTTGAACCACAGTGACTGATTCCTAGAAATGACAATGAAACAGCAGTAGGTAACGACTGAATAGGTATGAAAAATGTGAAGGGTCAGTTAGGAACATCAGTTAAGCACAGTATTTTCCTGAGTTGCTATTCACATCCCCCCAGTTTCACTCTTCACTTTGAAAATGTTGAAGTGTGAAAAAGTGGGACTGAACTACGCACAACACAAGTTAATTTTATTTTTCTGGGGCTATGAATATTTGCAAGCATTGAAATGGAATTTAAATAATGCATAGTTGAATTGTTTCCAGTATACATGCTGCCCTTTGCACCCATGATGGACACGTTTTCTTTTCAAATCTTTAGCCAGGATATATCAGTACAACTGCTCACAGTGCCACATCAGGATTATGCTTATTTCAAGTATATGAGAAAGAATGTATAATTTTCATGGTATATTTTTGTAGTTTGTAAAGTCAACAATGGGATTTCAGATGGAGGGAGGAGAACATATGCAGACTGACATGCTTACTGAAAATCTATGATGTTAGCATTTGGAACTCCACATGCATGCTGGATGTTCGAGTTGATTCAGTCATGTTTCAGGCTGCCCAATATGTGCAAATTTGTGCAAGACTCTACTTGTTGCAGGTTCCTACTGTGTTGGAAAAGATCCTGACAGGAGATTGCAAAAGCTTCTTCCGTATTATTTATCTATTTATTCAATACAGTTGTATCATTCCTTTATTCTATCATGGAAGTCAGCATGATGTACATGGGTCCTAGGGATCCTGGAAATGACCGGAACCAGGCCTGCTTAGCTTCAGCAGGGTGGCTTAATCATGTATCTTCAGACCACCCTTTGAAATCCTTCTTTGTACAGGTTCTTCTTCTACTGATCACATTAATGGCTCCTGCTATTTCCCCCAGTTAGTCAGCATTACCATCTGAACAAGCTTGTAATGACTGCAGTCCATCCACATGGTGGACAGCTCTTTTCGGAGCAATGAGCAATAAGAATTCTTTTGGTGCAATAAGAGGGGGAGTAGTTCATTCCACCCTGCTGCAGTAAATCAGAAGGCAAGACTTGGGATAGGGGGCTAGTTGCCAGCGCTATCATTAGGGCAAGGGCTGGTGTCAGTCCTTGGCATCTGCAATCATTTGCAAGGACTCCACCATGGACACCTTCTCCATCATTCCTTTCTGGAATGTTGCTCTAAGCAGCACCAACTGGATGGTTATAGGTGCTGTTTTAAGAAGGTAAGACAACTGCTGGATAAACATGATGTCCCATCTAGTCCTGCATCCTGTTTCCACCAAACAGATGCCAACTGGAAGTTGCCCAGGAAGCTGTCCTGCACTAAGACCTGTGTTCTTCTTCCTTGGCTGCTAAATTTGCTCAGAAGCCTTTGTGCGGCACTGTGCTAAAAGGCTTTTGAAATGCCTAAGATTACAGTGCTTACCGGGAGACAGCTTTCCATATTCTTGTGAATACTCTCAAGGAACTTGGCTATAACATTGTGATAAACCGGCCCTTCAAATATTCCACATACAGCAAGAACTCTGCTAGACCTATCTCATCCAGTAATCTGTTCACATGATGGCCAATCAGATGCTAATGGGAAGCGCACAAGCCGGATTTAAGTGCAATAGCATCCTTCTACTTTTGTGTGCTGGCACATTGTCGCTGTTACTGGAGGTTATCCATAGCCATGATGACTAGTTGCCATTGACAGCCCAATCTTCTACGAATATGAAGGCAGAAGGGGTACTGTTTCACTGATACTTTTCCAGTGGCAAGAGATATTCTGCAACAGTATTTTGGGAGTGGGACTCACCGCTTGGCAATGGCAGTAGCTTTATTTATTTCCACAATGCATTCTTTCTTTATGCTGCTGTAAGCAAGGACAGCAACAACCGCACTGGTGTACCTGCAGCCCGTGCATCATTCTGCATACTCTACAGTCTCATTCTGGGCATTGTAGCGGTAGAGGAATGGCAAAGGAAAAAATCTGCAAAGTGGGCCTTTTCTATGGGGTTGAGAAAAAACTTTTAAAAATCAGAAATGTTGTCAGAAAAATGCATACTGGGAAACTTTGGCTTGGCTCTCCTCTAAAATGATAGTGAGATTTAATTTCCTGCAGCAGTCCCAAGTAATGCTATATCAGAGGCATTTGGGGAAACAACCAACTTGTCTGTTTGGGCTACTGCTCCTGTTGCCTCTCATGGGATAAACCTGAAGGCTCCCAGGGAAGAAGAGGACCACCAATAAGGCTCCCGCTCAAGCCTGGAGGAAACACTGCAAAGCCACACCAAAGTGCTGAGTGTCATTTTAGGGCTGGTCTCCAACAGAGTCTTTAGAATCAAGGATTCCATGTTCAGATTAATGAAGGATATTTCAGTTCACTCTACATTTTTCCATAGGGAAACTAGTAGGGGTGGTGGGAGAAAGAATATACAAGTCCCGACTCATACCAATTTTCAGGCTCATGCTGGATACAATCCTGTGAAAATTACAGAACCAACTGGCCCTTAATTTTTGATGTGTCTGATATTATTTTGGTTTGGTGGCATTTTCTGTGATAGTTTGCAATTGTCTAAGCAGGCAGTTGAAACATTATGTGGGAAGCAATAGCCCTAAAAGGCAACAAACATTGTACAAAAATTTCCAGGCCTGTGTCCACAGCTATACGGAATAGAAACATAAAAGTATTTTTAGTATTCCATTTTATGTTCCTAATATAAAATTTCACTCTTGCATGATGCAGCTATGGAAATATGGAATCTATACTGCCCTGTCCATAGCTACTTTTTGGTGTTTATCTGAAATTCTGTATCCTGTACTGGTATTATCAATTACTTTATGTGTTAGATCTTCAGGAAGAACTTTATTTACAGTGTGTTTACAGATCCTTTCCTCCTAGTTCCAGTGAAAAGTCTCTTAAATCTTTCAAAAAAATTGCCATACAAGAAATTAGCATGAAAGTCATCAGAAACATGTTAGATGTTTAAAACAATAGTTCATATAATGTGAATGAACATGGTAAGAAAGGTCTCATTGTAACAGCACCATACCTTTTTCAAGCAAGCATAATTCATTTATTATTATAAGGTCCCTCTAAACATTGGTTATACAGACAAATACAAAAGTGGAGGTGTTTGTACATGATACAGGTGGAGGTTCTCTAAGCACTTTTCATTTTGCCTGTTTCTCAGGGGAGTTGGAGGTGTTCCAGAAGGAAGGGGAGCGCAAAATCCAGAGTCGTCAGCAGCTTCCAGTTGGAACAACATGGGGGCCATTTGCGGGGAAGATGGACTTGAATAACAACACACTGGTATGTTAAGAGATGCTCATTGTTGACTCTTTAAAAAGCTGCCAATGTCCAGAAATGGAAGGGAGAAATCTAAATGGAATGGTAATTTTCTAGCCTGTGACCCTTTTGTATGTTGCTGGAACAGGAGCTAGGGAATTAAGCTAGATATTAGAGCCGGATGTATAATACAAGGAGAACAATGCTCTTTTGCCCAAGCATGATATTTTTTCAGATGCTTCCTGGCCCACTTTCCCCCCCTTGCATCTGAAGATGGCTTTGAGCTTGAGTACCACATTCCAGGTAGCTTGCAAGACTAAACCCTGCCATGAATCCATTAATTGGTTCAAGCCATGGAGTTGCTGATGGTAAAGTAATTCAGCTTATGGTAAAGTAATACTAGTTAAAATTTAAACAGTATAAGGTAAGTTTGCTTCCTCGTGCTTCATAGTTGATTTGTCTTCTATTCTTATCAAACATTTTCACTAAATTTCTTCACTGTTGCAATGTATGAATTAGTAATTATTAGATGAGTCATATTAGTAGGATGTTGAGTTGTTTGTTTATAACCCAAGTTACATTTACATTCTTGAAACATCTGTTAAATAAACGCTATTCAGGAAACTTAAAAGGATTTTGATGTGTAGGCTACATTCTGTATTCACTCGACCAAAATCAAAGGTCCATGTAAATGTAATAAAAGGAATGACAGCATTTTGACTTCATTCACATAGCATGATAGATAACAGTGGAGCATCACAATAGGTTTTTCAGTAATGTCTGAACCTAGAATGCTTTTTTCCCACTAATCACAGGTTGTTTCCTATGAGCAAGCCTGTCTGAAAGCCCATGACACTTTGTTGGATTGTTCTGAGTGGCTTGTTGCAACATCTGAACCTGGCAGGGCAGTTTTATTGCGAGTTGTGGAGAATGAGAAGAAAGCTTCCCTGGAGAGCATCAAAGCCTCCTGCTGCTTCCTGAGATGTCACTAGTGCCTGCACCACCCTCCCTTTCCTTCTCCAGTTCCCTGCAGCCTCTGTTCCTAAAAACTGTTAAGGAAGTTTGGAACCTGTTCTTCCAGTCTGGCACAAATAAACACAAAAGCCCGTTATGGTGAAATTTGCGTTAATTTCCTCCTCTGCTTTTCTGTTTCACCATTACATTTGTGAATCTTTATCAATTCCTTGCACTTCCTGTTATGCTTTGAAATTCACTAGTAAGCCAAGCCATGAAGTGGAGAATGAAACTGAAAAGGACATTGATAAGATGGGTTTTCATCATTCTGGGCAAAATAGCAGATAAGGAGTCTTGTGCTTCTTCAGGATCCCATTTTTAACGATAAAATTGTGTTATATGTGTCAATGCGTTAAAAACTAGATTAATAATGATTTTAAAACTTTATGCATTTGTCAATCTGATGTGAGTTGGTGTGAATTTCCCACATGAACCATCAACCCTGGTGGACCAATTGCACAAAGGTGCCAATTTTGGGAATCAGGAAACAAAGATTTGGCATCTGCTGTAAGTGCTGAAAGAGCGTAGGAGGACTAAGAGCAAAACATGCTATAGGAAGTCACAGAACAACTGATTGTCTGTTGGAAATCATAAGGAAACCCCCAACCCCTGTGGGCTATTTGCAAATTTGCAGCATGATGCTTGAACCCCAGAGAGGTCTGCCTGTCCTTATTCGTTTTTCGGCACCAGGCCAAGACCTTTTTATTTAAACGATATTTTAATTGTTAATTGGTTGTTTTATTTAGTGGTTTTGAATTATGGCCGAGATACTCCACATTTTTCATGTTATTCTATTCTTTGTTTATTTATTCTCTTTGTAAGCCGCCCCGAGGCTTCTGCAATGGGTGTGGCATAGAAATGTTATAAATAATAATGAATGAATGAATGAATGAATGAATGAACTAGACCACTCAGTTTTCTATTTGTTCAGTGTGGCTACAGCAGGAGAAGCCCCTTTTCAAGTTTGTTTTACAAGTTTGCCTATTTTTATTTTTAGTTTTCTTACCAAAATAAAGTTGTATTTCATAAAATGTATGAAACATGCAGTTCATACATTTCAGCAACTGTTTAGGGTAGAGCTAGAAAATAGGATTTCTTGTCCACCCAGGGTGAAGGTACAAAGGACTGCCATCAGTCGGACTGTGCTTTGTGCCAGGATCATACAGCCACGTCTGGCCACACACATGGCGGCACGGCATCATGTGGTCTGGCACTGGCCAGAATCAGCTTCGGAGGAAGTCCCACTGCTATTCTTTTCAGGCCCCCAGCGCTGTAGCTGAAGAAAAGGCAGAGCTGTGGACTGGGGGCAGACTCCAGAGGGACACTGCTGTCCTTGCTGATCCCCTTTTAAGTAATCTGCAGAAAGGAGAGGGTCAGCAAAGCTTCACTGGCCTATGTCCTTCCAGCAAGATGCATTTCTGCCCATTCAGGGTAGCTGCAGAAGTTTGCGCAACAGAATTGGCAGAGCCCACTGGTTGCGGAAAGGAATGGGTGATGTTCTTTTCCTAACAATTGACTAAACCCTACCAATATCTCCTTATTAGCTGTGACTAAAAGGCAGGAATCGACATACAGCAGTGTGGGGGACACTACATAAGAACTGCAATAGTATATTTATGTGCCTGAGCCTGCAACTCTCCCAACTTAGCAATTGGCACCATTGTTGATACCTTTGATATCGCATGAAGTAGAAGCAATTTGGCATACTTTTCTTGTAGAGAAATTACCTACATTTCCTCTTTATTCAGCCTCAAACAAAATCTGAACATGGAATAATCTTTCTAGATTGGTTTGTATTCCAAGTAGTGTTATGAGTCTGAGTTTAAACTTGTGGTAGTTGGCTCAGGGGAGCCAGCAGACTAATTAATTCAGCACAGTAATTAATTGAGTCACTGTGCCAGATGTCAAACACTTTTTAGATCTTTCAAGTTCCTATCTGGAATTATGTTAACAATATACATCTCAAAACACTGAGAGGTTGGGTACATTGAATAAACTGATTGAAGTGTCATTTGTCACAGCAGTAAAAGCAACAGACACTTGGTTGAATTCAGCTCACATAGATGAAGAATCCTGAAGGCAGTTGGCCAAAGAACTGGACTCCATTAACCTAAGCAGGATATGCTAACATGAGGTCACTGGGTGGAAGCTCAGGCAGATGAACTAAGAAGATGATGTGCCAAGTCTTTCCAATTCATAAATTAGACAAGCGTCACACTTACATAATAACAGTGGCAGAATGCTTGCATCGTTGCATTGATTGCTTTTAAGGCTTTTAATGACAAGCAATCAGTGCAGCTTTTCACAAATTATTATTCTCTGTTTGGATGGAAACGTTTTGTTTGTAGGCATTTGCTAGTAGTTTACTTTCTCGTTTATCCCCACCCCCACTTTCTGTAATGTGTTTTTACATTTTTCTGTTAAAGTCTGCTAGCGTGGCGGAAAGTGTGGTCCCCAGGTGTTGCTGGCTTGCAACACCTGGTATTTGTCACCATTGGCTTTGTGGCTATGGTTAAGGGAAGCTACAGGCCAGCAAAGACTGAAGGGGCATACTTTCCCCCTTACTGAGTTGTAGGGTAGTAGAATAAGCTGCTTCAAAGTCATTGTCAGTATAGTTAAGGATTCCCATTCTTGGTGTAAGGGCTATTTTAGGCTGTCTGACTAAAACAATATGTGAATCAGAATAACAACATGATTCACGTTGTGCAGATAAGATAGATGAATGGGGGAACTCCCTACCATTTTGTCAGTGTGCATTAAGTTTGAAAGGGGATTTAAAGGGCATGGTGCCCTTTTTGATTTGCAAGACTGTGTGACGCCATTTCTGCTTTGGAAGTTTTTGCTCCTTGTTAGAGAAGTTTGGAAGAGTTATCTTTATTACCTATGGTATGATGAAATAGGGCTACATTCCCTACTACTGAATTACCTAAATGCATGATAAAGATGGTAATATTGGGATTTTGACATGAAAGCATATGGACAACATGTGATAGATACATACAATCATAGGATAATACAGTTGGAAAGGATCTTGAAAGTAATCCAGTCTAACTTGTGCTTTTGATTGTTTTAAAAATCTGAATACAGGATTTTCCACTTATCTCAGCTTAATTTCATCAATAAATCCATTTATAGACATGTTTAAAAACACCAAATCATACAAAACTCTGTAGCTATCCACTCAAGGTTTCTCGCTCCAGGTTGACCCAGAACAACCGACTGGGTAAGGTTCAACATTCTGCGTTAGAATCCACCTATTCATACTACTATCTAGCCAATAAAGATTGGAGTTGGTGGGGGCAATTTCTTTCTTTTGCTTGTGAATGGCATGCATAGCTGCACCAGTTACAGTGGAACACAATTACATTGCACACACACACATAGCACATATGTGCATGTGTACAGTTTTGAATAAGCCAGGCGATCTCAAACTTTGTACCTTAGAGTCCACTTAAAAGAACTCAAAATGAATGATCACCAGCAGGCACAAAATAATGTTTCAGTTCAAGAACATATTAAGCCAGCCCTACCTTCTTACAGCAGCTGGGTCTGTTAGGGGAACCAGGCATCTTGCAAAGGGGAGTGGCTCTTAGCAATATACGTTTACTTCTTAATATGGTACCTTGTTCCTACGTTGCCCTGCCCAAAAACGGAAATGTCATTTCATTGAAAGGAAGTGGATCTGAGAGGTATCTGAGGGGCCAGTCCTGCTCAAAGCTGCCTGCTTTGAAATGATTGGTTAAAAATTGCCTTACAACTACTGATGGCTTCAGTTTAAAGTTCTGATAATTCCTTGTGAAGATTGGTCCAATAATGAAACTAGTGATTTGACCCTTCCCAGCCTGGGAAGATGGGAGCCAAGGAAGCTTCTCACATGAGTCCCATCTCCAGGACATCCCCCCCCCCCCCTTAGCCTGATAATGCCAGAAAATCTTGAATGAAAAGACAGCTTCAAATCAGAGACTCAGCTGAGAGAACAGCAATGGGACAAGACAACCAAATGATAAACTGGATTAATTAGTCAGTGACTTAGCCTCGGTAGCACAGGAATATTTAACTGATTCATTTAATGCAATTGCATCTTTAAATACTTTCCTATTTCTTGGATGGGAAACTAGAGAAGTCTCAATTGGCCTGTGGGGGACCCTCATCTCTGTCCAGCTCACATTTGACATGGCGGAAGCGTTTGTTGAATTCCTTGCCAAGATCAGGAGATACAACGTCCACAACATCCCCATTTTTCACCAAACTAGCAAACAGCTGTTTGTCTATGATGAGGTATTATTGATAAATACATTCTTGATATACATGAGCTCATGATAAAATCAATGTAATCTTTCTTAGATGTTCAATCAACAGACTACTCAATAATCTGTCCTAGAGTTGGTGCAAATATCAAGCTGACTGGCTGGTAGTTTCTTGGATCTACCTTTCTAACTTTTGGTGATAGGAACAACATTTGCTAGCATTGTCAGCATTACCTCTTGAAGTCTAGTAAGTTTTAATTATTAAAGACATTAAATTGTCATCATCTTTTATAAGATCTAATATATTTCCATATCTTCAATTTGTAATCAAGCTTCAAATGTATCATCCCAAACATAATTTGATGATGTAGAATGAATATATAGCCTGATCTGGAAACTTCCATGAAATTCCATTTTAACCCAAACCTTGTCAAGCATAAATAAAAGTCATGCAAATGTGATTATAGTTTTCTTCTTTTCTTTCATTCTTTTTTAAAAATTCTGTGTATATCAATCTAACTACATAATTGACCACGTCTTGAAACTTGTAAAATAGTCCATGGAAGTGTATGGTACAATAAAATTCTTTACCATTTAAAGGTGCCACAATTCATTCATTCATTCTCTCTCTCTCTCTCTCTCTCTCTCTCTCTCTCTCTCTCTCTCTCTCTCCCCCTTCCTTCCTTCCTTCCTTCCTTCCTTCCTTCCTTCCTTCCTTCCTTCCTTCCTTCCTAAATGGCATCAGTATGGCATTACCTGGATCATGTTAATCATAGCTCTCTCCCTTAAAACTTTACTGGAATGAAAGAAAAAGCTCTGAAAAGATTCCCAACTGAAGCAGATAGTTCCAAGTGGAGAAGTGGCAAAGAATTTAACACACATGATGAAAGTAAAACAGTGGCCCGTAGCACTGCTTCATTAATCAAGTGGAGGCATTCTGAAAAATGTTTTTCTTTGGCTGCAGCCATCTATTTTTTGGTGTTAATCTATGCCCTGTGGCAGGGTTTTGTGAAACGAAACAATGAGTAGTTGTATCATACCCCCTCCCTTCATTGTAGTTGCCCCTGTCAGAAGGAAGAGAGGATGATTCAAGTCTGTATCAGCCTGATAAGGAAAAGAGGATTCAAAATGGCTGGGACGAGAATCTGTGGGAGTAGAAGTGTGCTGTTTGGGCCAAGCAACCAATGGGATATAACAGAAGCCTTTTAAAGGGACACTGAAGATTCACTGCCAAAGCTTGCTACTTCTCAGAGATTTCCTAATGAAATAGTTTGATTGGGAACTACCATGTGAGTCACTCAAGGGCTGGAGTTCAAAATGCAGTTAACTTATTCACTTGCTAATCTTTAGCTGTGTCAGTTCGGGGCAGAAACCTCCTATCTATACAGGCCCAGCCAGTTCTATAATTTTTACAGTTAAAATATTAGAGTTTACCAGCCACTTTTAACAGAAAGTATAGAAAAAGCTATACAAGCTTATTGTGACTGGTATTTATAAATATATTTAAAAAAAAACACATATTCTTAAAGTCTGCTGTATCTGGGTAGGCTCATGAAAGTGAACTTCTCTACAACAAAGGACACCCCCGAAAGGAACAAAAGATCAAATTTGAGAACCTCTTTTGTTTTCTCATTGTGCAGACTTCAACTTCTTTCACCAAGGCTTGGTCTAAATTCTGCATTTGCCATGAGGATTGGTCATACCCAGTATGATCTCCCATTACTTGGAGGTCAACTGTTTCATCTCACGCGGTGCTTTGGGATTACCTTTACCAGCCAGAGCTGAACCTCAAGCACACCTGAACCAATATACCCAAGATACCAATTTCTTTCTTACTCTCTGTTACGATTTTAAAGTAAAGTAACATCATAATGACAACATCTCCACATCAGTTCAGAGAATGGGGGCATACCGAGAGACATTCTTGTGGACTGGCTATGTGTATCTAGAAATAAATATTGTTTTGAAGAAGGGTTGGACTGACTGTAGAGACAGAAGGCTGGACATTCAGTACTTAATGCTGAGTGATTTGATTTGATACTGTTTTGTTTGGAAATTTTAAAAGTTTTGCATATCATTAATCTGTTGTGATCCAACCGTTTATTCTAGTTTGATTGCTATACAAACTTAATATGCAGATATGTAAACCAACTTTAGCTCTCTATAAAAGTTCTGTGAGTCAAATGGAATCATGATAATTTAAGTTGCTTGCACCTTCCTAAATATGGAATAGCTATTTTGTCTCTATATGTGGATAGAACGCAGGTTCTTTGAGACTGCAATCCTAAATACAGAGACTGAGGGAAACTTCTGTGGCTGGATTTGCATGACATGACAGTCCATCATGGGTAACAAGGCATGCAGTTACTGTGTCATGCAAACCTGCACAGTTTTGCACAGGCTGACCTTTTTGTGGGCAACAGGTTGGCCCGACAACCAAAACATGTTCTAGGGGCATTTGTACCCACAATGGGTTGTTGTGTCATCCAGACCAATGTGATTGACCCCACCGTGGGTCCAGGGGCAAACGAGCTGCTTGGCAAGAGTGCCAAAAATCCTTGCGAGTCTTATGGAGTTCACCTGGGTCACTGCCGTTGCCAGCTGCTGCTGAGTGCCCAAATGACTTAGTTTCCCTAGTGCAATCTCAAGCTCTGGGTTCTTTGCTACATCTGCTCTTGCTTCCTCCTTTTTCCAGAGATCGCTTTTTGCAATCCCTGAGTTGACTGCCAGTAGCAGCCCCTTCAAAGTAATGCCCCAGTAGGACAAAGGATGGTTTGTCCCAAATCTCATTCCCCTCCATCTGCCCCCTCTCCCCCATGTGTGCATGCCTTGGAAAATGAACTTAAGCACTTTCTTGGGTCAGAAATAGGCAACCTTGCCTGGGTAATTCCTGGGGAGGAATCTGCTTTCCAGGTACAGCAGGAAACTTGCATGGACATTGATACAGAGATGTTGCAAAGGGGTTTGTTCTTGACTTTGCTTTCCCCTGAAAGCTGTCCAAAGAAAACCTATGAAAAGAAAGGAAAGACATGAGTAATCTTTGCTCATGAAAAGGGGACAGACATTTGTATTGATATCTTCTACTTTTTTTCCTGGGCCTGACTCTTAGTGCCCATCTTTTTCTGTGATTTAGGACATTAAGAAGACTCAGGTCCAGCCAAACAAACACATACAATCAAAAAGAAAAAAGGGGAAAGAAGATCTTATGCAAATAGGTGAGCTACTCATCAGCACCTTCTGACAACTCTAAGGGGAAAGCAAAGTAAAAAAAATAAACCACTTGGCAGACTCTGGCTCAATGTTGATGGAAAATGCCTGCTGCACTCTGACACCACCTCAATACCTACTGCATTGCGCTGGCAAGACTGCCCGTTTCACACCTGTGAAAATCTGCAAGAATTACGGAAACATTTTTGTGCAGATTTACCCACCCCCAGTGGCACACCAGGGACAATGACTCCATTGTGCCACTTGGGCACCTCAGAGGGGCTATGACTGGCTGTGAACTCAGAGATTAGGAGAAATGACCTCTTGCACTTGAAACTGAAAAAGAGAAGAAAGCCACCGTGAGCAAAGGGAGATTACAGTCATGTAGTGAGAGGAGAAAAACTGGTCCTGCCACAGAGTCCCTGGGATACACATGGGGGTTGCTGAGGGAGAAGTAGTGGGACAACCTACTGTGAGCCTGGTTGTCTGTTGTACAAACGGTGGGCTGTTTGGGCAACAACCACCAACCATCACCATGGCTATTTGTCAGTATGGCGTCATGTGATATGTGAAGCTGCCCATTAAATGCGATGGGACTTATTTCTGAATAAACATGGTTAGGATTGAAGTCTGTGTTGGTTCAAAGGTGAGTGATTTCAGATATCTAAGTGAAACCTAGCACAGTGTGTTATTTGTAGCCAATTTTGGCTGGTTCTGTGATGTTTGCATATTGCCTTTACCCTGAGGGATGTTCTCCTTGCATACCTATAAACATATCCTATTTACTAAAAGCAGAGAGCTTCTGATTTCAGACACAGGAAATACCGTGTTTCCAACAAGCTTCTAATAACTGGATGCTGACTAAAAGCACCCCCATTAAGTGGAATTTATGCTAATACCATCCTAATTAAGCAGTAGTTATTACCAATCATTATCATTAAGTTAAATCAGTTCCCTGGGAGACATCTCAATAAAGCAGCTGTCCCATTTCATCATGTCACATTTCTGTACTTCAGTGTAAAATGTTATTTTATGTACCAATTTTTAAGTTCATTGCTTTACAGCTACTGTTCTGAAACTGAAAAGCAAGCATCTCCAATATGCAGAAGGTCTACCTGAAAGCTTCCAAGTTCTGAATGTGTCATTGAAGAGCCATTGTAGCCCAATGATCCGTTTACCCTTTCCATCTTCTATCTGTTTAGTCCAGGTGGTTGAATTCAGTTTGTGCTCACTACATGTAATAGTACCAAAATAGCAACAGGAATCCTGTTTTTCAAAGGCCATTTCTTAGATGGATGGAGATAACCAAAAAACCTGTGCAGAACTGTGCCAAATATCCTCCAATATTCTCTTCAAAGGAGCATATTTAACATTGCCTCACACTTGCATTGTTTCAGTGTTGATCAGAACCCTTCTGTTCTCTGGTTTGCTGGTTTTTCATGTCATTTCCTTTCTCCTCCCCCCTTTTTCTTCCCCCTCTTCCTTCCTTCCTTCCTTCCTTCCTTCCTTCCTCCCTCCCTCCCTCCCTCCCTCCCTCCCTCCCTCCTTCCTTCCTTCCTTCCTTCCTTCCTTCCGACCATCTTAATCCTGGGCTACATTTGCCCTACCGTTGTTTAATCGGATTAGCCATGGAGGCCATAATGAGTATCTGTGACTTACATCTGATAAAATATAGCATTGTGTGATGTCATCAATAAAATCACATGGCTTGCCATAGCCAGTAAGTAGCACTTATTAACACCTATGAGAGTAAAGTAGTAAAAGGAATATTATGCATACAGAAACAGCATTGATACATGTGATCAAAAGGTACTGAAAAACTGCTGAAAATGGAAAACACTTTCTGTTACCCAAAAAATGAAACATGCTAAAGACTTAGACTTGCTAAAGATGTTGAGGAACAGAACCAGTTGCCTTACATTCCCTAATAAGAGCTCTGAGATAAATGTTAGATCAAACAATAGTTCCTCACCAGAAGAAAAAGTCATTCATGCAGGGTTAGGGATGTATTATAATTTTGTTTCATTTCACAAAACATTCAAAACATGCCCTGCTCACAGTCTCAAGTGCAAGTTTATTTTGATAAGGTGGCAAGTTTTCAAATTCCCAACCTTGGGAACACATTTTGAAAAACAATACACATGTGATCAGTGGAAGAAAAGTGTGCTCTTCTGGCAAGTGTGCATTTTTAAAATTTGAAATTAAGAATGGGGAAAAATCAGAAACAAGAATGAAAACAAAATGAATTAAGGCATGATGTGGAGTTCAGAGAATCTTTGTGAACTCCTGCACCCCCCTGGTTTTCCCCTCATTATTCGGGCTAATGCTGCTTAGGACCTTGTTTTATAGGAAGAATGCTTCCTGAATAGAAAATGTTTCCTTGCCACACTTTATGATTAGAAGTGATAATCATAACAAAATTGGCATCTGATCAAGTAACAAAGTGAAGCAGCACAAGAATCCAGAATGTTGACTACAACACAGTGGGCTTTACTAGAGAAGTGTGCATTAGATAGGCAGCATGTGAAATGTGAGCTCTTCCTTTTTACGCCGTTGAATCTGAAGTCCTAAACACACTTACCATGGAGGAAGTCATGGCAAACGTAGCAGGAGCTCTGAATAAGCATGCATGAGATTGTGCCGACAGTCTTGTCATATGGTCGTCAAATGGGAGTGGAGTGAGACTGCCCACCCATGCTCACAACTTGGCAGTGCGTACTTCTGGGCAAATATGGGCGGAGCACCAAGCTACGGTGTCTGCCAAGTAACTCAAGGCTGGTTTGGACAGCAGAATCAAGGAACAAGACTTTTGCTAACCTGCTTCTGCTTCTAAAAGAAAATCTCTGCACAGACAGGAACTATTTCCAGCCTAGGCTTCAGCTTCAGCCACTACACTTTGAGCAAGAATAGGTTCTAATGTCAGAACATTCAGGTGGGTGAGCCCTGCCTGTGACCTGAAACTTGTTCACATAGGGCTGAGCTGAATACACCTTGCTGCCGAAGGGTGTAATGACAATCCTAACTTAGATGGCTCTAAGAAGGAATTATATAAAATCATGGGAAGATGATAGTTTTGGCAGTGATAATGGAACCTACATGTTCCAAGTTACCCTACCTCCAAAGGCCAGATGCTGGGAAACAAACAACAGGAGAAAGAACCAAAAGCTTTGTAGTAAAAGAGCCAACCTGGTTTTCAGCTATTGGGCAGAATAGAAATATAATACCATGGTTTTAAGCTCATTCCTCTGAGCATAAGCACATAATTTTGCAATCTAGAAACAAAGTATGAAATAGAGGAAAGTCCCACTGCTACCATCACCACCACCAACCAATTAAAATACTGGAAGATACTACTGGAAAAATGGTCAGTTATTTTTCTATTCCTTAACAGTACTAGTAAGTTAAAAAATCTGTTTAAAAGTGATGACCATTTCAGCTGACTGTTCAAGGAAAGGATCTGATATTACTGGTATTGCTATGACTGTTTCTACAATTTACACAAACTTCAAAGATGAGCTTTTCAACTTTAAGCCAATTCATTAAGCCAAGGAAGTTAAGCCAGCTGCTTGTGGGAAAAGCCTTACAATACTGATGTGTTAGAGCACAGTTAGGAAGTTAGTCTGATTTGCATCAAAAGAATGGACATCAGAGAGCTAAAAATAACAAAAAAAGCTGGAGCCTTTTTGTCATGCCAAAAGCTGCCTCTCACCTGCCTTCAGGCATCTCAATGCTGCTGAGAAGTTGAATGGAGTATGCGCACTGTATTTTTTTAAGCATGGGGATTAGGCACACAAAGACAGCCTTGCAGCCCAAGCAGTTCCTCTTTGCTGGTTCGACCTGTACTCCAAAGCATGGCATGCAATCCCAGCCTGAGACAAACCAACACCTTCTCCCTGCTTGCTTCCTTCCTTCCTGCCCACCCTCTGACATGCAGCGGATCCATCTTGTAATTAAGGGACATGACCCTGCTCCAATGATTTGGTTCCTGAGCAGAGTGGCTCACTTTGCCCAATAAGGAGGCTGGCCATGCCCTCTTTGCTTAGTTCACACTTAAGGATATGGGTGTGAAACCTCTGACTTTCTTTCCACTCAATGGCATATATGATTGCAGCCAGAGACTTGCAGTGAAGGGCACGTTATGTAGTGCAGCCCTGACCATTGTGTGCCACTTGCATGGGCTGGTGGATCTGAAGGGTGATTTCTGCCTTCTTGTGAGCATGGCGATTGAACATTTGGCCGTCAGTGTAATCTTTGCAGTTCTTAGTTGTATGGGCTAACAAATCACATGAAAGCATTGCTTGTGAATTGTCCTCGAAATAACCCTCATGTGATTTGCTTAGGCTTCCAATCCTTAATCATGCATTGTTCTGAGAAAATGATTTTCACATAGAAAATGTAGCATGCAAAATTCTGAACCATTCACTGTTTGCCATTTGATGCTTTTGCAGAGTGGAAACAGAAAAATCAACACGAAGTATTGTTTTAAAATACAGTTTGACTCCACCTAAAAATCACTCTTCTCCTGGTCTTTTTTATTTTTCTTTTGGCATTCCCTCTTTTGAGAAGCATTGTCCTGATTTATAAGCATCATTGTCCCCTGTGTCTGAGCCTCAGATTTGAGAAGTAGGAGCCACTGGATTGCATTTTCAGGATGCCAATTGTATGCTCTTTGATCTGGTGGTACAGCCTGCCTCAGGGAATAAATTCAATCTTGATTCCTTTAGTCAATCATCCACTATCAGGTACCTGGGCCCTGATTAGGAGTCTGAAAAAAGAAGAGCACATCATGGGTGCATGTTGGATGCAGGAGCATTTGTGAAGAGGCTGCTGGCATCACGGAAATCTTTCCTGCTCATGCTGAGGCAATGTCTTCTCTCATAACACATTTCCGTAATGTATCAAAGAACAATAAAGGGGGAGAGATTTTATACACACACACAGAGAAAATGCCTGCAACCTCACTGATGAACCCTGGCAAGGTTGTCAGATTTATACAACTGTCAAAATGTGCTATAATAAAAAAGGTCTTAATGTCTTAATGCATTTGCTAGTCTTTATGGCACTGATAGGGCACCTATGGCCCTCCAGACATTGTCCTGCACCAGCCAGTATGGCTAGCAGTGATGGATAATGGGAGTTATCCATCCACCAACAAGAACTGGAGGGCCACACATTCCCTATTCTCACTTTTAAGTTTTCACAATACTTGGTTTAGCTGCAAGAGATTAGCATAGCTGACCTGTTGGAAAACAATAGGCCATCTTAATTTTCACCCTTAATTTTCAAATCTGGCAGGAACAATTTGCCCATACCAATTAAAGTTGGTCCCCACTGATTAAGAGATTGATTTAATACTAATAATAATTCTTCCCCAAAGATTTAGTGATTTATTTATCTGTTAAACCAATTAAGATGGAGACATGAACATAACTAGTTTCCAGATTGTCTTCAAAGGATACAATCCTATGAATGCTTAGGCAGAAAAAATATCTTACAATTCCCAAGATAGCTGCCTTGTGAACTCTGGGAGTTATGGTGATTCTTTTTCTTTATAAACATGAGAAAATCAGGTACTAAACCAGTTAAAGCATAGTGTTCAGGTTTTAATTGATGTAAATTTCAATCCTATGACCGTATGTAAAACCCAATACCTTAAGTAGGGTAACACTCTTTCTAAGTGCAATCAGTTGCTCAGCTCAACTCATTCATGGGTTCAGATGTTACACAGAAATATTCAAAAAGGCTACAAAAATGTACCCAACATACAGTGGGCCAAATTGTGGCTTAAGTAACCCAGAATTTGCTGTTAAATTAGAATAGTTCTTAGAATCAAATCCAGCTAGGGATGGTTAAACCAGGGATGTTTTTGCTTGCTGAGATTTTCCAAATTTTCCTTCAAGTTCAGCTTAGCTCACTTCCATTTATGTTTGCAACCTGTTTTTCATTTCATTCGAGTGGCAAAAATGTGTATTTCTGTGTGCATTTTTTAAAAAAATGTGCAATCTAGCCTGCATTGACTAAAGCATGAAAATGCATTTAAAAATATAGTCAATGTTTAAAAAAAGAGTATGAAAACATGAAGAACTCCTAGTTATATGCAATTTGGGATTGCAAAAAGGAGAAGTTAGAGGAAATAACTGAAAGACAATTCTTATACACCCCTATACCTTTTAATCTAGTTAAACTGTCGAACAGGGAATTCAGAAACTTTACTGGTAGAATTTTTTCTGAGCTTGGTAATTACTTGGCTCAGAATAAAATTTCAGCAATTTGTAGCACTCACTTTAGTAATGGGGTGAGCATTATGTCTGCCTCGTTTTTATTCTGGCTCGGATTTTAATTGGAGTCAGAGAATAACTCATGCCCCTCCCACCCACCCCACTGGCCATCTGCCGGCCTGCCTTCTTCCTGTTTGATCTGAAATGCCTACTCATTGCCTGCCTCCAGCCACCCTTCACCTACCTGCCTATTTGCTTACTTTGCTACTGTTGCATCTCTAACCCCAGCAACAGAAGGCAGAGTGGTCTTACTTTTCCCCATCCAATGATTTATTTATTTTATTTTATTTTATATTATTTATTTCCTTGGGTAATTTTTACTCCATCCAATACCCAGTGGGTCTCAGGACGGCTTACAGTTCAAATCCCATAAATGCAAAGATACCCAAATAATACAATACAAATGATCCACAAACTGCGCATAAAAGCATAGTTAAAATTAAACATTAAAAGTACGGAAGAATAAAAAGGTCTTGGGTTCTTGCTGTAGCATCACCAGCATTTGATTGTTCATGGGGAGGAGAGGGCAAAAGAAAGACTACCTTATCTCTTGTTATTACAGGAACTTCAGCAACACCTAAGCTAAGTGGGCAGGTGGGGAGGCGGCACCCTGAGGGAGGGGGAAAGGATTCGGAGGCTTGCCGAGTATTGGGGGACAGTTTGCACCTGGCCACCCCAGCTTGCACATGGCAGCCTGGTTGACCTGGATTGGTTCAAATTTAGGGATTGGTAAATCTATCTAGTTTACATGCCATGGCTTTTAAGTAATGTGGAAGAACAAGTTCATTCTGCCACATTTCCACATCAGTTTTCTTATTTGTCTGGGGGGCAGAACTCTGCATATATGTTTTATTATTTTCTGTTTTCTCGGAACATGCATTTTATTTGCTTTCTGCTAATGTGTGCAATTTTCATACATGCATTGCAAAATGTGGAGAAGTGTGGAAACTGATGGCTAATTGCATTGTATTCTGCCAACTTTTTCTCCCTCTTCCCGTCAGACTCCGAATACATGGAACTATTTCTTAATGTTTTGGGGAAATAGTTGCTTTTGCCCTGAAATAAAGTGGTGTGGTTTTGGTGGTTTACACATCAGTGGTTGGCAATCACAGTAATAACTTGAATCAAACAGTTTAGTTTTAAATAGGCTTATGGAGGCATAAGGTTAAGCTAGAGGTTTGGGGCCCTGAGCAAATTTTTAATATTTGCCATACTTTATCTTTGTTGTTGATTTTCAATTAGCTGTTGTGTCTTTTAATTTGCTTTGTTGTGTTGACGGGAACCTGTGGAATTGGACAGATAAATAATCACAGCTACTTGGAAAAGTCTACAGTCACAGCTCCTTAATGAGAGATCTGCAGGTTCATTATATGCTTCCTTCACCTGGGAAATATAAGTAGACACTGCATGTGTTTGCATTCCATTGTATCACTCAGAGCAACTTAACTGAAGTGCTAGGAATCTGCATGTCCTTCGTTTTGGGCCCCATTTTTTCCAGCATGCATTGTACATTTTCTGTAATACTCCTTTAAGTGTAATTATCACTAGGAACATTGCAAGATGCTTAAGCACCCTGACAACTTGAATGCAGCAAGATTGCATGATACTAAGTACATATAAATCTCTATCTTTCCTGGCATTTGAACTTGATAATGGAACAAGTTTGATAGAGATAAAGTCAACAAATGAATTATATTTAGACAAGATACCAAGTATGCAGAAAGCTCTGCATTACTTTATTACTTTGCTATGTTAACTGCTGCTAGCATTCAAGTGTTCCACACATACTTGATAGCAGTGGTACATTCAAGTTCAGTGATTATCCAAAAGATTTCAGGGCTCTAGAATTAATCACACCTTGAGAAGACCAATAGATGGAGATAAGTAGGAAAGTTATATCTGTTTTCTAAGCAAAGGAAAGAATACCTAAGTGGCCATTATAATTATTTGTTATTATTAAGTATTAATGGATTTAAGACAATGGGAATGATCTAGTTACAGTAGATCTATGCATATCTACCCAGTAATGTTTCATTACATTCAGTGGGTCTTATTCCCAGGTAAGTAGTTATGAGATCGTGGACGTAATTATTATTATTTAATTATCTTGTTGGCATGAGAAAGGAAAGGATGAAGACTGTAAATGGAATCAGTCCCTTGAAAACATATGCATTTGTTTCCCTTCCATGGGAGCTGCATTTGTCTACCTCACAGAAATTGAGTGTGAGGAAACAGTTTGACATCAGGAGAGCAGGGCTAGTGGCGTAGTTCCATTGCCTCCTTCAATGCATAAGCACCCTATGACTAGAACACGTGAACAGGGCTGTAATTTTTATATTTTTAGTACATTCAATTTCCCTTCCCTTACTTGGTGGGAACTTCCAGGAGAAAACCTATTGCATCTAGTTGCCTCTGGATGTGAAATCATTGGGAAACTACAGTATTTTTCTGAATGTTCAGAAGAGTAGCCATGTCAGAACAAAAACACTCTTATGGCACCTACAGATTTATCGTAGCATCAGCTTTCATGTACTACAGTCGCCATATGTTTTATTTACAATTATACAGCAGATCCCTAAAGGGTCAAAGTAGATATAATGGATTTCTGGAGAATAACATTGAACCTGCTCCCCTGCCCCATAACCCATTCATGCTTCCATAACAACTAAACTTACAGCTCTGTTTGTATCAGTCTGTCCCAGTTCAGAGCCTGCCAGCATCCTTCTTTCCCCCTTCTTCTCCCACTGTGCAGTACTGGCCTCATATTCCACCTCTGCAGGTAAATTGCCCTTTCAGAGGAATATCTCCATTCATTACTTCCCATTGAGGAAGCATCAACCGATCATCTCTAACTATTAGCAAGCAATCAGCTTAACAAAGGATGGTCACCCAGCAGCTGTAACAATATTAAGATAACAGAAAGGAAGAAGAAAAGCAATCAGTAGAAATCTCCCCACTTGTGGAGTATGTCTAGCAAGCAAGGCTGAAGTATACGGTTCTTTGATTAAAGGCAATGGCTTGTTATCCAGTTCCAGAAAGAAACCTTTAATAGGTTTTTCCCAACACATTGATAGTACAATATGAAAAGCTTGGCATTAAAAGTAGTGTTTTACAATAGTTAGAATGGGCATTAATTTAGATTTCCGCTGGTATAACATTGGAAGGAGCGCATCGTTGAAAATAAAAAAGCGGGTTCTGAGTGATAGCTGAGGAGGGCTGGAGGGATGGCTAAGTAGGGATGTTACTTATATGTGGAAAGCAGCCTTGGGCAAGCTTTTGGCAAGTGGCACAGTAGAGAGGGACATGCTTGTGGTGGGGGCAGCCAGAGGCCGTGCTGAGTCCCAGACTGGAAGGGGGTGTTGCTAGAATCAATATCTCACGTTCTCTTGTTCTCGTTCTTTCTCCTTTCCACAAACATCCAGTTCCTGAATGCACAGACCCCCTCACACAGCTCCCTCCTCTATCTCCCTTCCTGTACCAATCAGTTGAGGGGGTAGGTCGCATAATTTAAATGGAGAGAATGTTTATGGGATGCCACTCCCTGTGAACAATTTTATGCATTTACATCATGCTGCTGACAGTGTGCTAAACAAATGTCTTACAGACTGGTGGGCAATGATAGAACCTAACAGGGTGATGCACAAGCTGCATCTCCTTGTCTGCCATCTCCTCAAGCACAAACATAGCAAAATTTGGAAAGGGTGACATCCAAGGGTGAGGATTATTTTGAGCACCTACATCAGGATATGCATCCTGTGAGTTGGGTTGCCTACATATGTTAACTATTCATAACTGAACTTCTAAGTTCAACACTCAAAATATGGAACCTCAGAGTCAAGCAGCTTAGAAATGACATACCCATCTTCTCAATTCAGATACCACACTTGTTGCTTAAGTGTGTTCCTTATATGGACTTGTTCATTGGGAAGTCAACAAAATTAGATGTTTTGGGTAATGGGATTGGTTCCTGGATACCAGGTGAGGCAGTGGCTGTACTGAACTGGTGCCTGGCCGAGGTAATGGGCTGGATGAGGGCCAATAAACTGAAGCTCCATCCAGACAAGATGGAGGTTCTGTTGGTGGGTGATTCAAGCTCCTGGGTAGGTGACTTGGGTCTTGCCCTGGACGGGGTTGCACTCCGTCTAAAGGACAGGGTCCGCAGCTTGGGAGTGCTCCTCGACCCAGAGCTGTCCGTGGAAGCCCAAGTGACAGTGGTGGCGAGGAATGCCTTCCTTCAGCTTCGGCTAATCTATCAGCTGTGTCCCTGCCTGGAGGAGGATTGCCTAGCAACAGTAACTCATGCATTGGTTACTTCTGGTTGGATTTCTGTAACGCGCTTTACGTGGGGCTGCCCTTGAAGACAGTCTGGATACTTCAGATGGTACAAAATAGAGCTGCCAGGATGCTATTGGGGACTGGGCATTATTCTCATATAACCCCAGTCCTCTATCAGCTCCATTGGCTTCCCATTGAAATCCAGGCTCAATTCAAGGTGCTGGTTATTACCTGTAGAGCCCTAAATGGCTTGGGACCTGGTTATCTAAAGGAGCGCTTGCATCCATATATGCCCTCCCGCCCCCTGAGATTGGCAACAGAAGCCCTCCTCCGGGAACCCTCTGTGAAAGATATTATGAGGCAGAGTACCCGGAGGAGGGCCTTTTCTGTGGTGGTGTCCCGACTATGGAATGCGCTTCTCAGAGAGGTCCGCCTGGCACCGTCATTATATGTTTTTTGGTGCCAGGTTAAGACCTTTTATTTAATCAATATTTTAATATGTCTTAATATTGAATTTTACGGTTGTATTTTTATTAACTTGCAGCCAGAATGGGTTGTCAATTTTATTTATGTTCTAAGCCCTCCAGAGACGCAAGTAATTGGATGGCATATTAAAACTAACTAAATAAATAAATAAGGGCTTCCCCAGTGCTAGGACCATGATTATCTGTAATAACAGATAAGTTTTCGATAATAGCACAAGCTTGTATAAAATTCTTGCCATTGGGGGTATCAATGTGTGTGGAAGGGTCTCTTGCCAGGAAGTGCCCAAGCCCTCTCCCCAATGGTAGCAGCCAGAGAAAGAGGATGAGTAAGTGGGCAAAAGTGGCTGCTCAGACACCTTTCTCTGCGTTATTATAGTCCAAACCCACACTGGCTGCAGTGCCTGGAGAGGATGAGCAAGAGAGAATCAGCAGTAAGAGCTTCTGATCTTTTCTGCTTGCACACTGTACAACTTCTGAGTAGGGGAGTGTGCAAGAATAAGCAGGAGCTTCTTCCTTCTCCTCTTTCTTGCACGCTGTCTCAGCATAGCAGCGGGGAGGATCAGGCCCACACTGATGTCCAGAAGAGAGTGTGAGCAGATTCTTTTCCGTGTTCACTCACCATCTCCTCCGAGCACTGCAGCACTGAGGGTTTGGCACAGAAGAAACTCACTTGGTCTTCTCATTCTTCTGTTCACTCACCAGCACTCTGCTTCTGAGCGGCCTGGTGATGGGTATTGGGTGCAACTAGTCCAAACCTCCACACGACACACTGAGCGTAGGTGCCTGAGCCAGCAATGGTGGCCGCTGCTGTTTCTCCAAAGAGCACCCTCCTTTTGCTCCTCCCTTCCTTGCTGTTGCTTTGCCCCAACCAAAAGGGATTCTGAGGAGCTGAGTAAACAAGTAAAGTTTCTGAGTTCGGTAAACAAGTGTAAAGTGATTTACATTGGGGGCAAATGTCCTAACTTCAAATGTAAACTAATGGGATCTTAGCTGGTGGTGATTGACCAAGAAAGAGATCTTGGGAATGTGGTGGGCAGCTGAATGAATATGCCAATCCAGTATGTAGCTGCTGTGAAAAAGGCAAATTCCATATTGACTATAATAAGGAAAGGAACTGAAAATGAACTGCCAAGATCAGACTGTCTTATACAAATCTATAGTATGACTACCCTTAAAATACTATGTATCGTTCTTGTCCCCACACCCAAAAGAATATTGTAAAGTTGTAAGAAGGGCAGAAAATGGTAACTAAAATTGGTCTAAACTAAACTAAAATGTATGTAGAAGGTTACAGAAGCTGCAACTACTTTAAGAAAAAAGGGAAGAAGAGACATAACAGAAGTTTACAAAATTATGCATGGTCTTGAGAAAGTAGGTATTTTCCTCCCTCTCTCATAATACTAGACCTGGGGTCTTCCCATGAAGCTATCAAGTGGGAAATTCAGGACAGGTAACAGAAGTACTTCTTCACACAGTGAATAGTTAAACTATGATACTCTATTCCAGCAGATGTCATGACGGCCCCCAGTTTGGTTGATTTTGAAAGGAGATTGGGCAAATCAATGGACCCAGCTATTTTCCATCTCTCACTGATGGTGATAGACGAGGGCAGTGATTTAAGGAGCCAAAGATGGCCACCCATACCATTTCACTTGCCCTGTTTCACTGGGTGCGGTTAAAGATGGGGCGAATGGAACCTGATTCCCACTGGTCAGGCTGTGTGAGAATGAGCTGATGGTTTCTATGAACAACAATCCACGTTGTTCCACTGACTGGAAGGAAACAAAGAATATGCCAGCCAGGGATGTTCAGGCTGTCCCTCTGCAAGGCAGGTCTTGCATTGGATAGTGGGTTGGACTTGATAATTTCTGAGGTCTTTTCCGGCTCCAGATGGTATAATTCTAAGCAGCACTCTGGGCCGAATCTAACCTGTGACAACACAAGAACTGTGGTTCAGTGGTAAAGTACATGCTTTGCATACGGAAGATTTCAGGGTCAATCCCTGACATCATGTAGGCCTGGGAAAAAGTCTTTCTGAAACTGCAGAGACCCTCTGCCAGTCAGTGTCAACATCATTAGGCTAGATGGACTGGCTTGGTATATGTCAATTCAAAATTCCTGTTTTTTCCTATCACAGTTGCCAGAGAGGCTCAATTGCCTATTTTAGCTGAAAATTAGGATCAAGTTAAATATTTGTCATTTTTAATATTTTTATGGTGAAAATTATGCTTTTAATAAGATCTTAGGGTTTTAAAACATAGGTCATCATCAAATGAAACAGATAAGAAGTTTGAGGATCTTTCAAGAGAAGAAGTTTCCCAGCTTGAAAGTGTAAAAGCATCACACAAGCCCATTGGACACAAACTGACACCATGATAGTTGGCTCAGAAGTACTTGACAATGTATGACCAAGGAAAAGGGTTACCACCAAGCCCTTAATTCAACATGGTGGCAGCAGTAAAAACAGTAGCTGTTGTTTCTACAGAAAGAGCCCATTTCAAATCTGTGAAACGCAAGCAATTGTCTTGTTCAAAAATGAAACGGTAACCATATGAATCACTTTATATCAGATCTATCCATAATCCCTACAGCCCTCCTCTATTTAATTTCAACCTTTGAGTAGAGAGTTTTATGTTGAAAGACAGCCCAAAAATCACATTAAATGAATGAAATGTGATTGGAACAGAGAAAGTCTTTATGTGGCCTAAGAAAGGAGGCATCTCATCCACTTAGGTCTTCATGATCATCTTGTAGTAGCTGCACAGAAAACAAAATCCAGACACTAACAGAATTGTATCCCTTTTTTGTGGTCAGTTTTAATAAATCTCAACAAGAACTCCATGAAAGGTGGAGAGGAGAATTTAGAAGGGGAAACAGCTGGATGGAAAGATGCAATTCCTCTACTCATGCATGATAACCCAATGCAGATTGGGTTCTTCTGTGTTTACACTGGAGTAAGAAACAAGAAAGAAATGTTAGGATCATCTAGGTGCTGTGGATTAACCCTAGTGTGCGTGGTAGGACAGACCCTGCACAAAAGCATGAGCAGACTGTGTAAAGGATGGAGAATCTGACTTTTTATAACATTTCAGTACAAATAAAACAACACTGTATTGAAGTTTTTTCTTCCT
Organism: Varanus komodoensis; assembly: GCF_004798865.1. NCBI lineage: Eukaryota > Metazoa > Chordata > Lepidosauria > Squamata > Varanidae > Varanus > Varanus komodoensis. Next base: position 16,064,241 of record NW_025335349.1, read on the forward strand.
ACAACTGAATATCAGTCATTTTTAAATTTGAAGAATGGTCCTTCTGACTCTTTTCTAAGTACAAATAACTTGTGCTTTAGTGCCACCATCCAGATAAAACTTGTTTTATTCTCTCCTGGTGAAATTTGTTTATGTCCTAGTAGCTGCTGCTCTCCCCTGTTTGCCAATATCTATTAATGATAATTACCCTGAATACTATACCCAGTCTGTGATGCCATCACATCATTGTGGGGAAGATTGTGATCTTATCTAAAGCTATTCTGTTTAACTCTGACACTCCTTCTATTATAGTGGAGTGCTGATAAGATCATGCCTGTTAGGATCAGACATTAGTTGGAATCAATATTTGAAAATGTGCCTGTTTTTGCTTAATAGCAAAGTTACTACAAGGGTCACAGCAAGATCATTTGTTGGATGAGATTGTACAGCTTCATCTTGTCAGGTAAAGTGGATGCTATGCAGCATTTGCTACTGAAAGTGAAACAAAACAAAAAAAAAAATTCTTCCTAGTTTTCCCCTAAAACTTTGGATATTTGCTTTGCTAGCCATCATCAAATGTAGTGCTTTTCAGGAGTGGTTGCTGAGCACTCTGGGGCTCTTCAATCAAAAGATTGTTAAGAATGGACAACTTCCAGGATTCTGAATTCTGCAAAGTGCAGGCACAGGAAAGACTTGAGGACTGGTGTCTATGAGAATTTTGTTTCTGTTTGCAAATCATATGGAGATGTGCTATTTGTAGTCCTGTTGCAAAGGGAGTGGGAGTGTTTTTAAAGAAATTTCTTAATTTGTTATTGCATTTAAAAATGCACACTTTGAAATGCATATCCCCTACACCCCAACACTCAACCATGCTGATCAACTGACAGAAGAACAAAATATAATCTTCCAAGATTTCAAATCTCAATTTTTCATTACAGTGCCCTTCTATCTCAGTCATCCTTTCTGTGTAAATAGTAAATAAATTATCAGGGGAAACTCCCCTCCCTTTTTTTTATAGCATGGAACAACCTTCCCCCACCTGGTACCCTCCATATGTTAACCTGTAATTTCCATCTTTCCAAACAAGCATTGCTATTGGCCAAGCTTACCAAGAACGATGGCAGTTGTGGGAAAACACATCTGGGGTGGGGGGCACCAAGTTTGGGAGCGCACATAGCATCATTTCTGGGTTTTCTGACTATTGTTCTGCTTGTTGATACTACTTATAAATGCTAATAATGTTCCTTTGAAAGGAAGCTAAGGTAATACTGAGTAATATATGCATGATTATTAGGGATGCAGTTTAATCAATTTAATCAGATTATTCATCTAAAATTTAAAAATGATCCCCTTCATTAATCCTCTGGTCACATATCAATGTGAAACCATACAGATCATCCCCTCTGCCACATTGAATGCCAAATAGTGAGATGGACTTTCCATTCTGTCTTTTTGGCAAAATATATCTGACATCTTGCATTTTGTGGAAGAGTGTTCAGTTGTATTCCAAATAAATATGTATTTTGAATTTTGGTATCCCTGAATACTGATGGCACTTGGATCTGTTCATATTAACATCTATTCTGGGTCTGTTGCTGTAATTGTGAGACTTTGTATATTAAATATGGCTTTTCTTCCTAAAAAAGATTTATTAGCATTACTTAGAGAAGTGAAGACCCACAACATCTTTGGAAAGGCACCAATACTGCAGTTTTGGAAATGTGCAGGTGTATTATTAAAATTTAATCAGAAGGCCAGAAGGCCAATCTGTTTAAAAACTTTAATCACTTCATAGTCCTAATAATTAGGCAGAATTGACACGCAATTAAATCTGATATTGTAGCTACTGGCTGAGTGCTATAGGAAACGAATACACATCTCACCTTCTTGCATGTAACTCTGTCCAGGTGATCTGATTCATTATGAGGCATCTTGTGCCATGCACAGCCTTCTGAAACATCAGGCACAGGCTATTTCTAGAAGCGAGGTAGCAGACTTGATGGGCCAGTGTTCTAATCGTATACAACAAATCTTATGTGCCTGTGATATGTTGACAGACCCTTACCTTAAACTGTGCTAACAGGCACTGCTGCCGCACTAAATTGTCTGACACACTAATTCCTGTGGGTTTCTGTAAAAAGTGGCATAAATAATAGCAAATAAATAATCTCCAGCTAAACTTCCTACAATAACTGAGCTTACCCGAGGCTGGATGTGCCATTGTACATCATTGTTTGAAATGTATAAGAATTTCAGACCACTAGCAATTTAGGGTTAGAAAAAGTTTGCTGCTTTTATTCATCTTTAAGGTGCTTAGATCTCTTGTCTTTACACCTTTTCTGCTTATATTAAACATATTGTACTGAAAGCAGACTGTTTATTTTAGGGAGGGGAAGGATAGCTGGGTGAAAACTTGCGAACTGCTGCCTATACTAATGAAATAATCCCACTTCCCTGATCTGGTGTGCAGAAAGGAGAAGAACAGAGAAATTGAATTGAAAAATGCATTAGGTAATGCCTGATCTAGGAATTAATCTGCTTACTTACACACAGCAGAGATACAAATTCTCTTGAGATAGCTAACTTAGTTTCTGATGTGGTATAATCCATGTTTATACAAGCATACTTAAATTGCACTGAATTGTAAAGAGAAAGGATTTCTAAGTAAAATAGAAAGTCAAATAGGGGAAACATTGTTTTTCTCATCCATCGCCCTCAGTCTCTCCATCCAGGCACACTTTAAGGAAGAGATATAATTCTCCAAATTACATGTATATAATTTTGTTTGTTTGTTTGTTTTTCTGCTTTAATTGATTGAATATACCCCATGCAAGAGAAAAGGTTTAAATGCATTTGGGGCTTGGAAAGCGCTGGTATAAGAAATCCTGGAAGTTATTGTTTAGTTGGACTTCAATCTCAATGGAAATGAAGATGCCAGAATCAAACTTTCAATCTTTTCTAAATTTCTTTTTTATTGGCAGTTTGAATGGTACACTTTATTCCTGGGTAGTAGGATTCCCCATTAGGCATTTGTCTTGTTGACATGTGAATATCCTGTTGTCACAGATTAACCTAGCAGTGTGCTCAGAAGCAGGATGCCATTTAAGATAGTCCTTGAGCAAACACCTAGATCTGAGGATGGGCATCTGGTGGCTCCTGCCAGGCTGGCCCAATCCTTGCCGTTTATTAGATTTGTAACATTAAACAATTGCTTCCACTTCCTAACCTTAACATATGATTGTAGGAACAACAAATATGTTTGGTGTCAATGAAACCTTCCTTTGGCAAGAGCAGATAGATGTTTGGTGGTGGGGCCAGGACCAGAATGAAACCTCAGTGAAGAACAGTTTAAGGGGCTGCCTTTATCAGTTCATGTTTGGAGGGTTATGAGCATCTACTGCAGAGAGGGAGACATAGTGGAAGAGATCTTCCCCTCCCCACATCTCCTGCTCTGCAATGCTTGCCGTCTTGCTGAGATGCTTCAGAGGGGGAGGAAAGGAGGCTGGAGTCCCAAGATACCTCATAACCTGGCAGTCCCACTCTGCTCCCCACCTCCCACGATGCCCCCTTAACCCTCTCTGAGGTCAATTTCAACTTGGGGGAATGCACTGTATGCATTTCCGCCCAGCACTGGCTGTTACAGTGTGTGGGGGCAGGGCAGAAAGGACAGCATGGGTTACCAGCCAGGAGCTTGGTGTGCTCTTTTGAGCCTGGACTATCCTGTGCCACTCCTAGGATTGCTCTTTCAGAGAAGCAGAAGGAACTTTTCAGGCTGGCCTCAGTCATGATTTGAAGGCACATGGGGCAGTATCCTTGGTGGTCTGCATGGGTCTGGAATTGAGCAAAATGTAGATGGCAGTCTTATGAACTCATGGGATCAAGGAAAGCAATAAATACATTTAGACATAGGTATTTGTCTTTTAGGCAATTAGAGGGATCGATTGAGGTTAGAGGTAGAGATGTGAAGGCCAGTCGGTGGTTCTAAATTGTTACTTTCTTGATCTATATATGTACTATTTCTAACAAAGTCGCTTTATTTGCTTTGTGTCACATTTAATTCCTGTTGGACACCCCAGCTGCTGTCCAAGAGCTTTAATTCTCCAGTGTACCCAGCCCAACTTTCTCTTAATATCTGACTTGATAACCACATATCAGAAAGCAGTATATATGATTCCTTTTGCTTCCTTCAAAAAGAAGGTTTAAGATAGTTTCAAATTGCCGAATTAAATTATTTTCAATATAGTATAGCTTTAAAAAAGTCCATGGTGCTTGCAGGGAGTGGTTCACTCCATTGAAAACAAAATTTATCCTGATCATGTTGTAGAAATACTGCTTGCAGAGACCTTTGTGCTGCAAATCAGTGGGATTTACAGCCAATTTCAAGTGCATTTACTCAAAAATTCCTAAACTTATTTATTAGGATTATTTCCTAGGATGTACATTTAGAAATGCAGTCTAAGTGTATGGAAGATCGCACTCTCTTGCGTACAGATCTATGCTGTTCAGTGGGACGTGTGTCAAAATAAGTTTGCATAGAATTGCTGTTGTGCTGTGCAATCCTAGTTAGAAGCAAGCTTCATGGAATTCAGTGGGCCTTGCTTCCAGCAGCTGGGCAGATCAATCTGCAGTGGGGTAATGGAAGTGAAGTGACAGACAATTCGATGCTTTCTAGGCTGGCTCACATGAGGCAGGGTGAGTAATAAGAAGGGCAGGGTTACTTTTCTTGGTCACTGGCATTTTCTTTTAAAAAATAGCATTCCTTTTGATTTAAATAGAAACAAAAAGTCCTTCTTCAGCTCCAGACTGGTACAGAGGAGGGGGGTCTGTTCCTGGGGCCTCATGAGGAAATGGCTTTAGATCTGATAGATCTAAGTTCTCACCTAACATGCCTCCAGAGCCATCTATTTAAGGACCTGCCATTGATAGAAACGCTGCCGATGCCAGATACGTGTCTGCGTAGCTTTCCACAGGTGTACTGTGAGCTGCTGGTGTACATGTGTCCTCTGCCAATGGATGTCCATTCTGCTGGCAGATGGATTTGTTTCCCCATCCTAGCATGCTTCAGATAGAGGATCAAGGGGTTAGAATGGGTTTATTAGTTTATTTATGCATATTGTACCTTTCTGCTACAAAAGTGTTGTCGAAGCTGGCTAAGAATAACATTGAGATTAAAAATGAAATGTTAATAAAAACAAAGCACAAAACAACTTACAAACACAATTAAAAATACAACTACAAAAGTAAGTCACACCAATCAATTAAAATACCTCTTGGATTGTGTTGTTAATCTTTTCGTGCTATTTCTTTCACCTTGAAAGGCAACCTAAAAATGCTAAATGAAATAAATTGTATTGGACCTTAGAATATACTCAAGTCCATTTGCTGTTCTCTTTATCAAAGACTATGATCAAGGTGACCTCTCCAGAATTTAGAAAGGTAACTGCTGAAGAATGCATTCTTAGGTGTGGTGCCCCACGAAAATACCCCCTACATTGATATAAACCTTTTATTTTATTTTCATGTAATTTCCATGCTTGAATTTGCTTTTGATGCTGCTGCTAGTTTTCTAGCTTTTTATTTTATGCTATGGTTGTGATTTTATGAATTCATAAATTTTTTACTATATGTTTCTTTGGACAATTAATTAGAAAGGTAGCATATACGAGATTTAACGATAACCATGCACAGCAGTTTTCTTGTCCAATGCTTCTTGTCCATTGTTTCACAATGCAGTGCACAGTATACAGTAGAACCCACTTCCTTCAAAGTGTGTTTAGGACTGTAGCCTTATGTGTTTGTTAAAAACTATCTTCTTTCTATTTTTGTCATGTAAACGGACAAGCTTAGGCTGCAGATGGGCTGTTACATCTTGCAAGGATGTGATATATTATAAGAATCTATTTCTTCATCCTGAGCTGGAACCTATTTAGTCTATGTCAGGATATGGAATCTGTGATACAGTATAGACTGAAGTGCATGATCCTGCCTAATCTTGGAAGCTAAGTAGGGTTGGACCTGGTGAAAATCTGGATGGGTTACTTGAATGTTTGATTTTATGATTATTGTTGTAAACCACTCAGACTGGTTCAGCTATGGGCAGGATAGACATGTTAGTAATAATGAGTATTTTTCCTAGAGTGTTACTACTTGCTATAGATTGTCAGTGTTTTTTCGTATATTTGGTTAAATATATAAACATAGTATCCATACTTTAACACCATGTTCAGAGATTGGTGATCCATCATACCCATCTCTTACCTTGATTTTAAAATATTTTACCCTATTGTTTTCTGACATGATTCTATACCTTTTCCTCCTTTGTTCATTTATGCCTTTTCTAAGTTAGCTTTTTCCTGTTCTTCCAAGTACATTGCACTTACATTATTTATTTTAGTGAATTCTTTTCCCTGCACAAATACTTGTTTTTACTATATATTTAATTTTGTAATTTTACTCAAAATACATGTAGTTTTAACTGAGGACCACTAGTTGTATTTGTGGCTTATCAATTGTTGTCATAGTTCCATTCTCTCCCACATAGTTGTGGGTTTCTTTATTTGATTAATAGTCTACCTTTCCACCAAAGAATGGACTCAGTACAGCCAATGATTGTTTTCCGATAGTGACTTCATACTAGTGAAAAAATGCTTTCACCCACAAAAGGTGGGCATTTGATTTTCATCAAACCATCCGTAGCCACTGTAGCCATCTGTATTATATCCCATATTATTTCAGAGGCTCCTTTAAACTCTGAGGAGCAGCTTTTCTTTTTCTTTTTCTTTAAAGGTTTCTTTATTGAAAAGGAAACTTTCTGTTTTATTGTCAGTTGGAACAGTTTATTATTGCCATGCAAAATTAGAATTTTGATAAATGACTAGAGCTCAAAGTAGCTTGAAACCACTTAAAATAGCATCAAAAAGGAATGAGTTTGGAACACCAAATGGATCCAGTGAACATATTAAGAGTATTCCTAGTTAATCAGTGGCAGATTCATATAAACTTGAATAGGTTAATTGTAGTTATTAATTGATTAAATCTTGTTGCCTTTTTGGTAATATGTAAAAAAGCAGCTGCTAGGAAAGGAATTTGGAATGCAAAGGAATATTCTATTGTAGAGATTACTGTTTGCCATTGTGCTATAACAAAGGCAAAGACACAATTACCTGGACTAAGTCCAAAAGTAAGTCCCAAGACTTACTTTTGAATACATATACATAGGATTGCATACCATATGTTGTTGTGACAAATGAAAACAATGTGCACATTCAGATTGGAGAATCATTGACAAATAGAACTCGGGTTTACAGAAAGAAGCTCATAAAGCTGGCAGAGTGCTTCACCAGGTGTAACCCTGTTTATTCCTCTGCTACAGTTAGTGATGATTAGGAACAGCTGTTTCCAACCAGATGTTTTAGCAGGAGATTAAAAACATTCTGTACCTGTATTTCTGTTGCTCAGGTCTTATTAATACGTTCCAGTGTGCCTTAGAGGAGTAAGGATAAAATGTAACTCTCGTCTGGATAGTTATGAAGGTGGGCGTCAGACAAATTAAGCAGCATGTAGAAAGTATATGGTTAAACCTTTAGGGTTGCTGTGCAGACTCACTTTTGCAATATAGGTATTCCTGAATTGAAAACTCTATGCAGTGAGCACATAGTTCTTTAGAATAAGTAAATAAATATAATATGTTACAACTCTTTTTGGGTGTTTCATGAATCTTCAAATGTTATCTGCACTACAATGTGCTCACTATATCTGGGATTATATATTATTATTATTTTCATTTTATTCATTTTTTAAAAAAATGCCCAGTACAAATGATTTCTTTCATTATGACTGCATAGTCATTATATAACATTGTACTTGCATGTTATTTTCATAACATTGTATTTTAATATTTTCATTTCATGTCAGGCATAGTTGCACCTCCTAAGAGTGCATCTCTCCTTCAACGTTAACACAAGGAGCAGCCTAAATAAACCTGCTTAAATAAAGATATTATTCAGCACTCTCTAGCTCAGGAAGAAAATGCAAATAGTACATAGATCCCTTCTATATTTGCATGTGGCAATATGTCTTTTCCAGAAAAGTTAAAGGAATAATAAGATTATGTGACATTATCAAAAGCATTTAACAGTGGTTGGTAAATGAGCACAAGGGAAAAAACAGCCCTGTTTTTGGATACAGCACATGCAATTTGTGATATTTGTCTGTGTTTGTAGAGATGTAGATGGGTGTAAGAACCAAATTGGGGAGGGGGGTAAGAACTAAATTAATTAGACAGGTCTTTCAGACTTAAAATCTGCAGCAGCAGATTACTTGTTTCTCTAAGAACTTGTCTGTAAAGTTAGATGGAAGGAGAAAACAGTAATTCCAAATTTGATGAGGTTGAAATCCCTAAACCTCTCTTTTACTCCATGCTGGACAACATATAATTTCAGTGCTGACTGCATGATTTAATGTGTGCTAATGTTGACCTATAAAGACCCAAAAGGATTGTACTCTGGAGATAAACACTTTTCTTATGTTCCCTTGCAATGAATCCAGGTGGGAAGGTAACAGTGTTCCGTGCACTTCAGTATTTAGTCATGCTGGCCACATGACCATGGAAATTGTCTGCAGACAAACGCTGGCTCCCTTGGCTAGGAAACAGAGATGAGAACCTCCCCCTAGAGTCAGACATGACTGGACTTAACGTTAAGGAAAACCTTTACCTTTCTATAACCATGAGAATGAATGAATTTGTTCCTTCATAAGCAAATAGGGCTATATCACTCAGTGGCACTTTCAAATCATGTTCCAAGTACCAAGTCTCTGCATGTTTACCCAAATATAACCACAAGCTGTATGTTTAGTTACAAGTAAGCAAAGGAAGACTCTGCATGTCCATTCATGAATCATTCAGGAGCTTCATCTTCAGGTCCTGCTTCTTTCCCACAGAGAAAAGCTCTTAGCTCTGATCAGCTGCTGACTGGAAATACGAACTTTTTACTGTAGGGGACTGGTAGGATGGGTGGCGGAATCTGGTGATTGTGGAACTGCTGTGGACTTGGGCTATTGATGGGGAAAGGTCCTTGCTTTAAATCGCTGTGGCTAATGGTAACACATATATTCTGCGCATCAGCAGTGGCAAGTGAAGAGAACTGCAGGCAGTTCCACAGCAAGCAAGGTGGGAGGAGGTCGCATACCCTCACTACTGAGATCAAAATGTAATGGAGGCAGACAGGCTCAGGTTAGCACGGTGCATGCTGTTTATGGGCCCCTGAAGTTGGTTGCTCAGCCTGGGCAAAATGTTATTGGTCAGTTAGTACAGTTCTCATCATACCTGCCTGTCCCTTAATGCTACTATGTAATTCTCATCCGTATGGGCAAGTCTCTCTTCCTTTCAACAGTTGTCCAACAGTTGCAACATGAAACTCCCCATCAATACAGCTTTTTCTTGATACTCCGCAGAGAAGGCAGTGTTGCATCTGACACATGAAAAGGTGTCCTTTACACAACCTTCATATCTAGATGCAACATGTAGACTAATGCATATAGAGGACCTCTCAGTGGTCATGGGATTCCCATGCCCTGAGGACTTGACAAAGCCCAAACAATACTATATATCTCACTGTAAAATCTGTATATTTGTGATGTTTTAGGTGGCTTCCACCAATCCACAGCAACAGTTTTCCTACTTATCTCTATTGCATTATCAGTTGTTCAGTTTTCAAAGCTGAAGGAGAAGCAGAAATTGAAGCTGTAATTGAACAAAAATGGTTCAGAAACTTGTATTTTCATATATTAAAATGCTATGGCAGTGCTGGCAAGGAAGTGTTTCATTTTATTGTGATCTGTTGTCGTCATCATCTAGATCTATATCCCACTTTTATCTTATAATGAACTGAAAGTGGCATACATCATTTTCATGTTGACCAATTTATAACCTGGGAGATCTGTTAGTATTATTTGGAGCAGCAGGGGTGGGAATAGTTTTCTCTGGCTGTATTTTCTTGTTCTGGAATTCATGCCACTGGGTGGGTGTTAATGCTGCCATTGCATATGGCCAAAGTGGTGGTGGGCATGGACATCTCTTATCTAATTTTACCTTTCCAGTTAGCCACCAAAATCTTCTACTATAAGTTAGTTTCACTTTCCTCTTCCTGAAAATCATTGCCTATTTTTTATTCTCAGTTGAACACATCTGGAATGCTCTTCAAGTACTATTTCAGGAACATTTCATGATCTGATTTTACCATATTCAGGTTGTCAGTCTATAGTGCAAGTGTAGACTGTATTGATTTGGAACACAATTTTCCTTGTCTCTGCCTGGGCTTTTCTTGCCACTTCCTTCATCCATCTCCCCATTAGGACTCATTGTGCATTGTTCCTTTTTCTGTCTTCATCTTTCAGACAGAAGATTCTGAAGAGGAAAGGGGTGGTCCCAGGAAGCCAGAGTTGACCACCACCATGACATTTGAAGTCCCTAGCTGATCTGCTATAGTGGGAATATGGGATATGAAATGAGTCTTTGTTGCAAGTACATTCTTTGTCGGCTCTGAAGTGAAACTGCAATTTAAGCCAAGAGAGCTGGAAGAAAAAGTAGAGAATAATCCAGCCCTCCAATTTATCTTTCCAGTTTTGTAGTGTTAGTCCTCTAACTGTGAAAAGGATGCAAAAATTCCCCATTCCATTTATTAATTCCATGAGGCAGGTGAAAAATTTGAAGTTGCTTACACATCACTGAATATTAAAGGCTGTTCCAGTACAAATTTTATCTCTCCAGTAACCTTCTCCCCAAAGAAGCAAATACTGGACATTGCCAAACTAGATGTTTAAAAGACACATTAGCTGTATTGCCAGGACCTTTCTGATTTGTACAAAATATTAAACATTTCCTTAATTAAAGACATGTTGTGGTGTCAAATAAACATGGAGCACATGTTTTTGCTGAATAATGCACTGTTCAAGATCTATGGATGCAACAAGGACACACCAGTGCAGCAATCCACTGATTAGAAATTTTTGTGGTAGGGCCCATGCTACCTTCTTCAAATTCACAAATGTGCACACAGGTTGAGTGTTTCATACTATCTCATCAGGGCACAATATTTCATACTATATTTGGTATGGACAGGAAAATTAAGGGTGGCATTTGGCTCACATTTACTGGTGGGGAAAGGGGGAAAGGTGGTTTCTGTCTTCTAGCATGTAATTCCTACAAAACTTGCTTTTAATAGACATTGGAGAGAAAGTGGATTTCCTTAAAGATATCGACTACCACATTTATCCTGTTGCTGTAATCAGGAACAGGTGGAAGGTTTTTTATATAATGAAGCATATATATTAGTATCCCTACATATAATAGTTGTTCACCAGATATGAATAAAAACCAAACAGGAAATTGAAAGTAATGAAACAATAAATTGTCTATCTTAGAGGAAAATGCAAGTTCCCAGAAGGAAATACAGAATTGGCTAGGCATTTGGGTGGTGAAAATAGGAAACAAAAAGTAACTGATAAGGATTTTTTTTTTAAACTCTCCAAAGCAAAAATTTGATAAACATTTTAAATTAGTCCTCAAAATGCAGGGAGCTTAGCTTTAAACTTCTATCTGATCACTATTAGGCTTACATGAGATTACAAAAGGCTGCTGATAATGCAGTTAAATTCAATTTCAAAGCACTGTAGTAAGGACACTGAAACTGTAACGGGTCTGCAGGAATAAAAGATGTTCACTGCACAAAAGTTTAAGAATAAGGATAGATGTTGTTTACTGGGTAATTGACATCCAGGCTAATTTTCTTTCTGATGTATCATATTCAGGAGTTCAGATAAGATATGGAAATAGAACATTCATGCTTTGAAGGAAGGAAAATTTGAGCAGTCCTCTAGGTTTGATTAAGAAAAGACCCTTTGAATTCCGCATTCACTTATTTTTGTGTGGGTTTGTTTCTAGGTGTTCCTCCCCACCCCCCCGGTCCCCTTAGCAAAATTCAAAGGAAAAATGGTTTCCTAGTATTGCCCAGAAAAACCCAAAGTAAAACTTATGTAAATACTTTTCTTTCAGATAATAATCTTACCTTGAAAGGCATCTTATTTGCATGTGAAGCAAACATAAAAGCTAACTGTCCAGGAGGATGCTGTCTGAAAGCAATACTAAGTGAAGCTGGAAGAAGGGAAAATCCTAGGGAAAAAATATGCCATGCTTACGTGTCAGATGTTTTCCACTTCTTTTCTTTCCCTCTCTTTCTTATGCACACAAGCATCCATATATGTGTGTGTGTGCATGCACGCACAGAGAGATATATTAATATATATATAATATATGCAGATATTGATGGAATTCTATGAGTTGAAAGAGAAGGAAGATGTCTTTAAGGATCCATATCTCACCCAGCAGATATACATTATTATCACTGGAATGTGGCCTTCAGTCTTGAAACAGTTAAAAGAGTTCTATGGCCACAAAAGAAGAGATTTCTTCAGAATTATCTCCCGCCTCACATTTGCTCTTAGGCAAGCAGTTTAAAAAAGCCCAGTGATTGAGCCAGTGATCCAATTTGAAATGCAGAAATGATTAGAGCTGCTTGCCTCATTTCATATCAAAATTCTCTGATTTATGACAGGGCTGCAGCCAAGATCTATCTCCAAAGGGAATTAGTGTGCAAGTTTGCATATTTTTGTTATTTAGGTTTCTGATAGCAGCTTCTAGCTAGAAATACTCAACTAGGAGGTGGTGACAGTGCTGGATTTTTCAGCCACTGGAGCACAAAAAGATAAGAGCCTTATGTTTAGGACATTTAGACCCCTTGACCATCTATCCATGCAGTGTTTTTTTAAACCAGATTGGAGAAATGCAAGGATCCAATGGATTGGTTAATTGTAGCTGTGAAAAAGGGAATTACCCAAATTCTGTCTCCATGTTTTAACTAGTAGAATTTTAATGAGGCATAAAACTTCAATCATGCAACTGACCTATGGGGCAGGGTATAGAACATATAATGAAACAGAAATAGAATTCTGAAAAAAAATTATTACCTTATCTAGCATTTACATGAAGTGTTAACAAGAAATTATGCAGTAGTTATAAATGAAAAAATATGGGATTTAATGTACTTATTAATAAAGATTTGTTACATACATGATACCAGCGTCCCAAATCTGCTGTCCGCAGCTGTCCCCAATTTCTTTCGTGTCTCTTCTCAAATGCATTTAGTGTCTTATTCTTAACAAAACTAAGACCAATTTTCTTTTAATACGTGTTTCTAAGACACATGGAGACATTTCTACAGAAGACTTGAGCACTGCGGGCCCCCACTTTCTGGTACTATTCAGAGATCAGTGAAATTGGTGAAGTTCTAATTAAGACTGCGTGATATACGTTATTTGGGGTTTGCAAATGTTCATTAGAGAGTGCTACAAGATGGAAAAAAATTTTCTGGTTATTACACCCATCTACTGTTAAGAAAATGCAAGTACATTACATATTACATGCATAGTTCTGAGATAAAGGAGGACATTGAATGTTTGTTGCCCCAGCTGTTTTGGAACTCCTTTTGGAAAAGTTTCAGGTTTGCATCTTAAGAATGGTCCTGTGCAACAATGCTGCCAAAATTGCAGGGCCTCCAAAATACAGAGCTCTTCATATACAGTATAGGCTGCAGCATTTCTTGCTTCTGGACAGAGAAAGACGCATACAGTGCAGAATCTCAATGTGCAAATGCACCATTCTCCTTTGTTGAAGAGAAAAGACCCTCCTGCACTCATGGGGTTTTGGATTGTACTTTAAAATAATGTTTTGATCATCTTTTTGTCCTGAAATTTAAGCAAAAGTCCAAACAAACCACAATGGAAACACATGCATTTGTTTTCGGATTAGCATTTCTAAAATAATGCAGCATCCATTTGTCTTCTTTCATTTCAATCTAACAATTTCATGACGCTACTGCTTCTTGTGATGCATATTTGGGGATATCATGCAATTATGTAATTGACCTACTTTCTGAGAAAAGCTATGGCTGTGATCAGATTACTGACCTTAAAATGATGCCATGATAACGGCACCTAAAACAATACTGACAGTCTTGTGAAGTTCCCCATGCTATCTGACATGCACTTGGAATGGGAATTTGTTTGGTACATTGGCGTATTTGCGACAACAGTTTAATTAGCATCATGGAATACAGAATACCAGTGCATAATGTAGTACAGAGAACTGTTCCAGCAAAACCGAATCAGAACTTTTCAGAAGACCCAGTAACCATTGTGTCTGAACACAAATTTCTGTCTTGAGCGGATCCTCTTGAACCAGCAACACACTGATCTCATTAAATGATTCTCGCAGAATAACTAGCAGTGATGGAGCATCCTAGGCATGGACTGTTCTGTACATCATTTCTGGTCTGGTCCTGGTTAGTTCCAATCCTGTAGTTCAAGCTTATAGCAATTTGATAGCCAAATACAGATGTGGCTTGAACAAGGGCAACCAAAACACCCATAAGATGCATTCTGATTTCTGCTTCTGAAGTGCAGCATGTTGCACCAAGGCAAAAGGTAACATCTTAGGCTTCCAGTAATCATTGAATGCAAGGTTTACAAGAGCCAAGGTTTTTGTATATATAAACAAGCAGAGAAAACAATGTGTGTCTTTCGGTGGTCAGTTGGGGTGACAGAGTATATGGGCACTGATCTTGATATAGGGAAAATAAATTGGTGGGTAGGAGAAAAAAAAGCATTTACCCTCTGTGAAATATGTTTCTGTTGGTTCTGAGAACTGCGTATTCAAAGGAATTGTTTAGCGTGGTGAAGTTCTGCCACACCTTTGTCTTATACTCAGGTTATTTGTCCTTTTTGACATACCTCTCATGGCAGCCATTTGCTGGTGATTCTCAAGTAATTTTTGATTTATGAAATGTGCCAGGGGCACTAAGCAATTGTTTAATATTATGAGGATGAACCCCACTGAACCTCAGGCTTGCAAGCTCCCCTTTCTCATTGGTGGGGTTAATTTTAGATTAACTGCAGTTTGCCATGTGGTCCAAAAATATGCAAACCGTGGTTACTCTTTACTACTGTTTCTTGAAGAAGGCCATAGAATTATGAAGATGGCTTCTTTCAATAAAATATGGTTAAGACTAACTGCCATATAATGCTTGGGTACCATCTTAAATTGGACTTAATCTAAAATGGAAATGGAATCTTCCAACCTCTTTGTGGCTGTAACTAAAGAAGAGGAGGCTGATAATTGAATTATATTTCCACATAATTTGAAATGTGTCCTAATATTATACAACAATATTCAGTTCTTCTTCACTCTGTTTTTTTAGATTACCTTTTTAAAATTATGCAATTTTGAGAAACTTTTTGTACAGTAACAAATATATGATCCATTAGCACTTCCTTCTCTCACCTTCCCAGGTGATCTTCTGCATGTGGTATTTTTCAGAGCATAACTCTTCTACTGTACACAGCAATGCTGATATGTCTTATGCAGGGTCTAGATTGCATCATAACCAGGGCTTCCCAGTTTTCTTTCCTTTCTCTGCAGTTGTAGACTTCATGTATCTTTTATAAGAATTTGAGCCATTCTTTAAAAAGTATTTTTTTTCTTTCTTGGTTTTGTAGCAAAATGTTATGAACATAAACTAGTATGTTTGTTTGTTGTTCATGCTTGTACTTGGTCCCATTTCAATGAATATAATGAATAAAAGTGAAAAATCTGCATGCAGCACGTAAAAGAACCAAAATCTTGTAGAAATATAATGAGAATTGGACATCTTCCATAAGAGGCATTGAAGCCTCAGTTGCAAAATGAAACCTATATTCAACAGAAAAGTCCCATTCATTTTTTTTTTCCAAATCCTTGTTCTGTTTGATAAAACTTTCTCTCAGTACCTCTCTGGACCCCTGTAGCATCTGCTGTTCTTAGAACAGTTTTTGCCAAGATAACTATGCTACTCAAACATTGCCTTGCAGGGAGAGAGCTATGTTCTTTTTGGATTCTTGCTAATTAATTCCTGCAGGACTTGCTACTAGCCTAACGATTTGTGAAGTCAACAATATGGACAGCTTCCTTTGGCAGTTCCCAAGGAACAAAAGAGTATGGATGCTCTAGGAATGACATGTAAGCAGTGAGAAAGGGGCAAGGCAATAAGGGTTAAGAACCAATAATGAAAATGTGTGATTACAAATCATTGGAGTATAAATCACATAAAAATTGTGCTTGAGCGGTGAAGTTCAACTGCTTAAAAATCAATGAGGTTTCGACATTGACTCCAGTGAGACATGGGTCATGTACAGTATCTAATTACATTTCCAGGAAACACTCTTCGGTATTAGTAACAATAATATAAATAAATGCATGTTTAGGATTAGGGTTGAGGGGAGGAATAACAAAACATGGGAAACAGACCCAGTCTTTGAGAACATACTTCTCTTCGTCCATTACATTAAAAATATTTAGCTTCTGAATAAGAGGCAATGTTTAGGATATGACATCTTCTGCTGAGCTGAGTGCAAAAAGAGAAAAAGAGACTGCAAACCTCAACCTCAGGAAACTTTTCTTTAAACAGAAGTTAAAGGCAATGTTAATTCTAAGCTGTGCACTGGGTCATTACTGATGTTTAGACTGATCATAAACATGCTTAATTGGTAGCAAATCTTTCTGAATCCAGTGTGTTGGAGAGAAGCTTTTGGACATTACGCTGAAACTGGAGAAGTAGATGCATGAGTAATTAGCTCATCAGTTTCCTGTGCTTCCTTTCTCCAATATGGGAAGGTATGCATTGCTCCAGCAATGAGATGTTGGTGCATCAGAAGCAGGAATATGTATGACTTTACCATAAGACTTCTGGCATGGCAGCAGAAGTGCAAAGAGGTGATGAATTGCCATGTAGTGTCTTGTGTTTCCAGGTGATCTTCTGCATGTGGTATTCTTCTCTTGTGATTCCGTACTTCAGTGTAATGTCAGTGTGTTTCCTATGTTCCCTAGAAATTGGGCTTGGGACTGCAGTGTCAGGCATGAAGCCCTGACAATGACTATCACATGTTTTCTAATATCCTTGTACTCTGTAAAATGTGAAATAATTGAGGAAAGAAGGAGAAAGAGTAGATAGAGGATGAGTTTTAATTTCATAGAAGTGACCAAGAAAGATAATGAAGTACTTTCAAAACTCTTTGTGTGAATCATGAGAGAAACCCCCCAGAGCTTTCCACTTCTAGCATCCAATTACTGCACTAAAAAAAAGTTTCTCCAATTATGAATTAAAGTAATGCATACTTAACTTTGCTAAGTATACTGGACGTCTGGCATCCAAATAATTAATGAGAAAACACTTCATGTGTTCAGACATCTTGTTAATTGAATAAATGAATTTGTGTAAATCTGATTATAATCGCAGTATCTCAGTTTGACTATGTTGTGTCTGTGTGCTTTCTTCTTTACATACATATTTATTTCCCAAAAACACAGCAAAGAGAAAGCTGCTCTAATAGCTAACCTCTCAGAATGAATACTGCAGAGTTCCATGAAAATGAATTAGCAGCTGTTTAATGTCTCTGTTCCTTCCTAATCCATCACCTGCCTTCTTGAGATGCAAAATGTTTTTGACATTTTGGCATTTTCGGCTGCTGATTGTAGTTAGCCAACGTTCCATAGTTTTCCTGTGGTTTCTTAGTAAAGTACAAAAACTGCCATGTACTTGTCATTTTTTTAAAGGAGGCCACAGTGTTCCCTAAGGGTTGTGAGAGAAGTTCATCCCATTGAACTGGTCAGCAAGATATCATTAGCTTGTTGTGTACATGAAATCCAGGGGTTAGCGCTCCAAGCGTCACAAGCCAGTTTCTTTACCTCCTTGAGCTGATCAGAGGATCAGAGTATCAAGGAAGGATTAGCACTGACTTGGGATTTGTGTGATTGGTTAATTTATTGCGGCGATGGCAGGCCTTTCATCTATGGCAACATTTAATCAGCGCGGCCATGGAGGCTATTACGGGTTAGCTCTTTTCTCAAGTCAGCCAGGGCTGCACCATCAGCCCTATCACAATTCCCCTGAAATTTCCAAATTATCTGGAACAGGCTTTAGCCTCACAGTAATAAAAATTAGAAGAGATTCCTGATAGCAGTGGTGGAAAAGCTTTCACTTGCACAGGGCAAATTATAAATAGTATGAACGTGCACTTTAAAAAAAAATTCTCCACCTCTTAAGAGATGTGCAGGACTTATCACCTCTGCTCTGATCCAAATCCTTGTGGTTGAAAATTTATATTAGATTTTATCAGAGAGGCCTAAGTCTAGAAAAATCAATGAAGGTTATCTTTTATGTTGCAGGAACTTGTGGAAATATTGATTTTCATTTTATAGTGAATTTGGAGCATGAGTTGGTAATCACTGCTGAGCTGACTACAATGTTTGCCTACTGTATCTTTTACTGAGTTTTTGCTCAAGTATTTAAGATCGTATATTCCTGTTGATTTTTTAGTGTGTAGCTTGAAATCAGATGGTCCTTTAATATAAATGTGTATACCCATTACTGTAAAATGTAAGTGATCCTCCTAGTAAATTATTTGCTGGTGTGGAATGGTGTCATTTTTTTGTATTTAATGTGCTCACAGAAAGCATGCAAGTCTCCAGGTTTCATTTTTCTGCATGGAGACCTCTCTTCTGGTATTAGCTTTATAACTGCAGAACATTGGATGAAATTCACAAGTGCTTAGGAAAGGAATAGCAAAGGATATAACCAACTCTCTCTTTCTTTCTCTTTATAGATGCACAAGTAAAATGCCCATTATTATGATGGGGTGTATATATATTTAAGGAGAAAGGGTCCTGTACTGAAAAGTATTTGCCAGTAATGTCTGGTTCGCAAAGTGGTAGAGATGGAAGAGCAGGGGTTTCATCCACTGCAGCACTGTTTCCCAATGCCATGTTTGCATTTCCCTGTAACAGTATCCATGGGTGGCAGCCCTCTATTTATGTCGGGCAACTAGAGGCAAAGGACTGTACACCACTAGGCAGTGCAGCTCAGCCTGTTTCCTAGCCCTGGTGATCTTCATCATTAAGAGAAATCTGCTTCTGTATGCATAAAGTCCTGCCTAGGCTTCTGCTTCTTACTCATGCTTGACTATGACAGATGTTAGGAGAAAAAGGATGGAGTTAACAGAACTGTTTTTATATAGATAGATAAACTTGTATTCATGTCAGGAGGAAAGCACTGATATATAAAAATAAACAGCAGCTTTTCAATTTATCATTCATTTGGGATCACTGTTCTTCATTATTCTATATGTAATTTGCTGCCTTACACATTTGTATCATATGCAAGGGGCATGCTTTGCATCATGTTCTGAGAATTCTTTGAGGATTGCTTTTCACACACACACACACACACACACACCCCGAGCCGGGGGTGGGGAGGAGGAAAAATGCAAAGAAAAGCTCTTTCAAGGGTCAGCAAAATTTCCTTGAAGATTTTGAGGAAACTCATTCTGCGTTCAGTTTGCCTAGTCCATACCTCTAATGATGAACATGGTGTGAGTTAATTGCTTCTCCAGCAAAGATGTGGTAGTTTTTGAGTATGAGTATTGGCATGGCAGGATGTTCTTGCTATATGCCTTACCAGACAATTAGAATCTAAACATAGTAAACTGCTTTTCCAGTGTTTTCCAGTGTTGCAAATGAATCTTTCCTGGCCAGCTTTGGAGATGCCAAGATCTAGGACCTGGGATGTCTCTGGGACCTTTTGCATGAAAAACATATGCTTTACCTTTGAGCTACACCGTTTCTAAGGGTAGACCCTTTTTCTAGCTACAGAAATCACACACATATAAAATAATATATATAAAAATATTTTAAAAATCAGGTGTTCATTTTTTCTTTCCTTTTTTTTAAAAAAGAACATTAACCTTCAGCAGCATTTCTTAAAAGAACTGTGGATTGTTGGTCATAGAACTCATGGCAGAAAGAAAGATAATCATGTGACTGAAGACGTAGGAGGCTGCCTTATCCTGAGTCACGCCCTTGGTCCAAGAACAGTCAGGAACTATCCTATGCAAGTTTAGACAGGAAAAAGTCTGTAGTTCATGCCCAGCATGCCTCACCTAGTCATAGGGCACTTTACTGTCTGCACTTGCAAAGAATTACCTGTTTAGCCAACCTGGTACTGTCTAGCCTAACAAACATCCTTTCCCCAAGGCCTCAGGAAGAATTCTTTTCCAACCCTGCTGCAAGCAATTTATTTATTCATTTATTAGCATACTTTAACCAGTTATTTGGGCCTTAATGATCTCACTACAAGGCAAAAATAATGCTAATAAAATAATGGAAATATAAAATTGACATTCTTAAAATATGCACACAGACAATACTTAAAATCCTCAGGACCGCATTTCTATTTCAGAAAATGCTTTGCTTCTAGGACTCATTGTGGTGTCTTCTAATGATGGCACTGGGAGTCCAGCTCCAGACACTGGTTGTAATACATGGTTAGGCTTGTACATGTGCTTTAACTGACCTGGGATGTACTATGTGCAGAGTGTGGGTTTTGGTAGTATGGGAGATGGAGGAAGCCCCCTCTCTATTTTTATATCATACATAATTCACTTCTATCTTATTTTTTTAAATCTCTATACTACCCAATAGCTAAAACTCTCTTTAGTCACCTTATTTCTAAACTAAATAGTGGTCGCCATTCTGACCTTTGATCCAAGCAAGAGCACAGCTAGCTTTTGAAAGGGCCCCAGGCAAGTTGCTTCTCTGAAGTCCTGCAGTCCTCCCAATACGTGCCAGTTTCCCACCAGCCAGGACCCCTCTGCCCTCAGCTGACTAGCCAGCCAGCCTGCCTGCCTTCCTGTTAAAATGTATCTGGTGGCAACTTCTTCAACTCTTCCTCCTCCTGTCTTGACCCACTGCATGCTGGCAGAAGAACGCACTGGGGCAGGCCCTGCGCCACACTATTTTGAAATATCTTTTATAAACGTTGAACAAGTCTTTACCTACATTCTCTGCCCTCATTACTCATGTCCCCTCAAAAGACGCATCTGATTGGTTCAGATTGCTGCTGTTGCAGATGTATGACTTACATATAGCCACGTCCTGAGGAACTTTTATTGGGGAATTATTAAGAGCTCTCTGAAAGTCCAAGTATACAGGATCTGTTGGATCAACACTGTTCACATACCTCCTGACACTCTCAAAGATTCTTGAAAATTTCATGAGATGGCGCTCAACTTTGCAGAAGTTGTGATGCTGAGGTAATTTTCTCCTTAACACACACAGTTCTTTCAATTATTGCTCATAGAGTTTGCTTTCCAGATTCTCTACCATCATGTTCACCATCCTCTGCACATGCTCCACTTTGTCAACATCATCTTGCTCACTGTGATGCACAGAGCTGGACACATGATTCCATATATAGCCTGATCAACAGAGAGGAATGATTACCTCTTATGATTTGGACATTGTGCATTAGCTTTATCAGCAGCTTTCTAATACTATGGACTGAGCTCATGTCCAGCTTTAAACATCTAGGTCCTTTTCACATGTACTGTAGCCAAGCCAGGTTCCCCCAGTCGTGTGTTCTGAATTTGGATCCTTGATTTTGGATATAAGTGGAGAAATTATTTTGTTCCTTTTGACTGGAAAGCTTTTTGGTTCAAGGCCTATGTACCGTCCTGTTAGGATTGTTTTGAATCTTGATTCTGTCTTCCAGGATGTTTATTGTTGGTGGTACATTTCATCTACAGATTGTCACATTAATAATATGATAACTATTCTATGCTCTCATTTAAGTCATTTAGAAAATTTATGGGGTCCGGATTAGAGCCCTGTTGGGTGCACCTGAGACCTCCTTCATGGTTGCTGCAGAGCCTCAATAGGTATGGTTACTCAGTTGTAGGCCCACTACAATGTAGTATCATACTACAGATAGTATCACCAACTATCAGCATAGTACCATCAATTGTAGTATCATCCAAGCCATATTTTACCATTTTGTCAATGACTATCTCATGGAATATGCTTTGCTGAAAATAAATGTTCACCAAGTTTGCATGATCTATTGAACTAACAACTGTTATTTTAGAAAAGAATTCTGTTTAAGCTTTCCTGTGTGGCTATTACCTTATCGTATGAATTGCTGTATTCTAGATTTACTGGTGAGATGCAATTTTGATTACTTTGTATAAAGGCAGAATTCATCCTTGTTTTTTTCTTGAGAGATCACTATCACCAACAATTTCCAGAGGCATATGCTGAATTTCTCTGTGACTTTAGATATTAAAGCTCATTCTGGATCGAGCTTGTTTTTAAAATTTCTTTTTAGATGCCCTCCTTTCTCTAAAGCCTAGTCACATGTGTGTGGCCAGGACTTTATGGAAAGAACTTACCTCTTATCAACCATAGAGTGTTAGGTTTCATTTTCAAAAAGTGTGACTCTTGAAATTGAGAAGACAGAATTTAAGACTTTGCTTAACACCTGAAAATCAGAAGCTGGGAGAATTGCGGCCGTGAAGAAAATTCTAAGGAAGAACATTGATTATGTGCATCTCTGATACATAAATCTTGCAAAAATAAATATATGAAAAGCTGCCTTAGTTTTCATGATTTATTTAGCATTTACAACTTAGTTGATAGTCAAAAACTTGTGCATCTTATTCCAGGAGGCTATGGAGTTGCACTTCTAGGGGTGAAACTAATTCACAGTTC
Source organism: Varanus komodoensis (assembly GCF_004798865.1). Classification (NCBI taxonomy): domain Eukaryota; kingdom Metazoa; phylum Chordata; class Lepidosauria; order Squamata; family Varanidae; genus Varanus; species Varanus komodoensis. The sequence continues at coordinate 16,086,907 of NW_025335349.1, forward strand.
TAGAAAAAAGCAAAAATTAGTTTCAGCATGCAATCCAAATGGACACAGAAAGGCCCAGGAATCAGAAAAGTTGACTGGAAGTAGAGAAGAGGAAAATCTGATATGTAATGCAAGAAAAAACCATGAAGCTGACTAAATAAAAGCCATGAAGCTGAACGGACCATGGGAAAAATATAGATGAACTATAAGTGACAAATCAATTAGGTATTGGCACTGAGGACTCTTAAACTATTATGTGAAGTCATACACACAACATGCACACATTTTACTATTATTCCTTGGGCTCCAGTCAAACACTGCAATATGCTCAGGAATATTAGAAGCTGGAAAACAGTGCAAAACTGTTACAGTCCATCTCAGTATTTTGATCATACAGATGCCATGATGTCAACCACAGGGTAGCTTCCCCCTGCACCCACCCCATCTCTCTGTTGGGAAAGGGGTTGTTATATCATAGCAAAGTGACATGGAAGCTTTGCCACTAACTTATTTTCAGGCTATCTATTACATTTAAGACCCAGAATGACTCTTTAGGATTAAATGTAATCCAGAATAGTTACAACAGAATGGTTTTATTTTATTCACAAAGCATCTTGCGGTCCTGCGTGCTGCTTAATTTGTACAGGTACAGCTGAGAGTCTACTGCAATCAGCATGGCACCACAAAAGATCAGAGCAGAAAGAGGGAGAAAAACTTCCATTAAGGAAGATTCCCAGATGTGAAAAGAAGTGGCTGCGTCTAGGTAGGTTAGTTCCTATTGACCCATTCTTTTCGTAGGCATACAAGTTTACCTGTATTTAACTCTTCTGATCTGCTTTTCACATCTTGCCTAATGTAGCACTCTGGATAGCTCAACATTTTGCACCATTAGGATCTTTTGCTTTGCCTGATATAGCTTGACACTAATGTGGCTTTCAGAAGAGAATTATAAGTTGTTTAGAGTATTTGGGAAAGGGGGAAATTTGTTTTAAAAATGAGCATTTAGAAAATAAAATGGAAATCCTTAAGAATATTTTTACTTAGTTGTATCAAATATCTGGCAAGATTTGGCAAAACACATTGTGTACGTGCTTAGTGTTTTGACCAGGCAATAAAACTATTTTAAAGCTGCTCCTGGGAAATCAGCCAAAACTGAAAAATAAGCTTGATGTTTGGGAAGCATCTAGGACTGTCTGATCTAGTGATCATAATATTATTAAATATTAAATGTAGTACTAGAGAAAATAAGGTGCCTGCTTTTTTTTTAAAAAAACCCTCTATGTAAGTTTCAGAAAAGATGTGCATCAAGTGTTGTAAATGTTTAAAATCCACTGTAGAGAAATAAAAAGTATTTGTTTAAATATGCAGAAAAGTTTCATGTATTCACTCAATTAAATGCTGTTACTTCTGCTTGACATGAGCTAGCGTAGCTGATGTCTCCATCTTCCATGAACCTTCTTAGCAGTCAGACCTTAAATTCCACTGATGTTAATGTGGCTCTCATTATTGATTTGATAGAGTGTTGTTTGCTCTGACATGGCCATGATTGTGAACTGTGCTTCAGGCCAAACTACTCTTTCTGTAGTCCAGCAGCCCTTTTGGAAAGGAGAAGCTGCTTCTGCAGCATGTGTGAAAGAGTAGTAAGAAGTGGGATGGTGATTTATACATCAGAGCATCCTTATTCAGACTGGGGGGAGCAACAATGTCCCACAGACTGCATGAGGGGACCCCACAGACCACTGCATCAGAGTGTAAATTGATGCTGTCTTGGCAACATAAAAATCAATTATTTCTCCTGAAATTGCAGATAGGGAGTACATGCCTCATTTTGAAGCAGAATCTCACTCTTGGAAATAGCCCTTCCATAATAACTGGGGGGTTTTGTTACTGTCATGCACACACTGACAAATTTCAGTGACACTGTGCCGTCATGGTAAGAATGTTGAACTGGGCACACAGAAGATCTAGGTTCCCGTCCCCTTGGCCATGAAGGTTACTGGGTGACTTTGGGCCAGTCACTCACTCTTGGCCTAATCTGCCTCACAGGGCTATGGACCGTGGATATTTTGCAAGGGGAAAAGAAATCTGGTTATAAATGTAAATGTAATGTAATAGCAAAAAGCAAAACCACCACCTGCAGGAAATGTAACAGCAACAACACAATGAGGCCTGCGTGGGAAGGTAGTGAAGACATTACGGCCTGCAGCACATAGACAATGAGAACCTCTTACTTTGACCTTCTTAACCACCTTAAAGTTTTAGCAGGTTGATTGGTTTATTGAATGCTTTTATATTTACATACCACTACCTGTGGTTTTAATGAGATTTAATGTTAAGATGTTTTTTGGAATATTTTGTTAGGCCTCTTGAGAATGTTTATCCCAAAGATTATTTACAATACATAAATAAATGCTTGCAAAGTGAGTTCAGTGAATTTTTGCATTGCACTGATTCAGTCTGATGGTTACTAGTGCCTGTGACCAAGCTATCCAGGAGAGGCTGCAGCTGGCAAAACTTTAAAACAGGTAAAAGGAATTCTGAGCTACTATTGTCACATGGGAGTCCAGTGACGATGATGGATCTAGGAGTATCCCTAGATTATGAACCTGATCTTGCAGAGGGACTGCAACCTATCAGAAAAAGCAGTGAGGCTTTCTTCTAGATTTGGGAAGCACTCACCTGCTGAGTTTTCTTCTTGGCAGGTTTCAGCTTCAGATTATTGGCCCTCATCCAGGCCATCACTAAGTCCAGGCACTGATCCAGGACTTGGACACCCTCATTTGATTCAGATGTCATGGGGAGATAGAGCTGTGTGTTATCAGCATACTGATGGCACTTGGCTCCAAATACCCTCATCTGCTAGATATGAAGTCCCGTCATTCTCTTTAGCATCAGTGTGCTTGTGAGGCCCCAGCCTGGATCTTGCATATGTTAAAAACAGTGATGATGTGATATGATAAATAAAGGGAGATGGTTTTTAAAGGGGAAAATAAGTTTTTATGCAAAATTGAAAAAAAACTCATCATATTGAAAGAACATCTGTTAATGGGTGGGCATGTGGGAGAACTTATGTTATTTTCCAGCTTGAATTCAGATCAGAACCAAAAGAGAAGATGAAGCCATTTGCAGTGGATGCTGGTGGCTCTTATCTCCACTGTGGGTTTTAATCTGGAAGTGTTATCCATGGTGCTGAATCCTATCCCCAAGTTCAATACTATAGAATCAGAGAATCATAGAATGGTAAAGTTGGAATAGGCCATGAAGGCCATCGAATCCAACCCCCTGCTGTTGTAGGACACCAAGTGCTGACTCCATGGATAGTTCCTTACAGACTCACACCTTTAATTCCTCAAATGTTCATACTGGTGTCCCTACGCTTCTCCACTAACATTAGATCCATCAGTCTCCACTGGCTGTATGGTCATCTTATATTTGAGGCAAAGATTGTGAATCCTTAATAATCAGATGTCTAAGAAATGCTTGACTTTGTGATATTGCTTACTCTAATGCTACCTCCAATGTTAGTTTGTTTGCCAAACTCCACACAGACTTACATGATGGCCTAATAGAAAAACAAACTCAGTTGAAATATGATGTAAAGTAACACAGTTTAAAGCCAAATTAATCCACAGTTTCAAAGAATAAACAGTAGTAAAGCTGGATATGTTGAAAAGTATTCTTTTCAGGATTTTAATAACCACCGCAGTCTCTCTAGAAGTAAACTGAGGTTGCCTCCTTAAAGGTTTGCTTAATGCCATAGAATTCCAGTAAAGAGCCAGTAGCCATTCCATATAGAAAGCTCTAACCAATCAGAGTTCTCTAAGGCAGAGATAGGATAACTAGAGCATAACTACTGAAAAGCAACAGAATTATGAATTTCTAGAGAGGGGGAAAGACGAAGATAAGTGCATTAGAGTCAGCTAACACTGGTACATGGGTGGTTACAGGAGAGAAAGGGTTAAGGAGATTTTCATTTTAGATAGTTACCATGGCAACAATCAGTGAGCTAGGCTGTATCTTTTCTATTTGTGGGAAATGTTTAGATTTACAGAGTAGCTTAGCTTATTATATGCCTACCTTGATTGCTGGATAAAGCTTGTTGATTAAAAACAGAATAAGATACAATTTTATAATACTACTGAAGAGAGAAAAATTCTGTAAAATCTCTGACAGTCTTTGTCCAGAGTTCTGTTGTGCTCTTTGAACACCATGTCTTACAACAAAATGAACCTCTGCACCTGAGTTTTGAGAGGAAACTTGAGTGTGTCAATTCAAGTAGGCTTCATTTGAACCTCCAGTAACAATGTACTTTATACTATGGAGTCTTTGGGAGAAATTCATTTGAATCCCAAGAATCCATCAGGATCTGGACTCAGCCCTTTGATGCCTGAAGATCCTTGTATGAAGATCAGTATATACTTGCCAGATACCATGCAGAATGAGAACTTTGGGCCTTTAAGAGGTCTGAGGCACAACACAACTTCACAACTCCAGTTGCCTGGGGTGTCTATTCATTTAACTTGACAGGAGGGCAGCCACCAACAAAAAAAAAAAACACACACACACACACACACATTCATCACAAAAAAGAAAGACTAAAAAGATATGCATAAAAATTGCATATACTAATTGATTTGTATAATTTGGAAGTAATTGCTATAATTTTAGTAGAAATGCAATACATCTGACCATAGTATTGAAGCTTATGACCAGGTGACCTGTCTGCCTTGCTTGGTCTGCTGTCTGGCTGCTGTTCAAGACTCAGTTCTTCATTCTGGCAGTTCTTTATGCTAGATTTGGAATGGACAACCCTTCAAACAGAGGCCATCTTCAAAACAGAGGAAGCCCTCTAGCAGTTCTGAGAAAAGAAGAGGACACATGGCCACCCTACATGAATTAGTCACCTTCCATCTACTGGTTCACAGAGAAGAACAATTTCTCATATCACACTACAATAGAACAAGAAGCAGCAGCATAAGACAGACACTAGGTTCTTTTGTGTGCCAGCTCCTAAATCAAGTGCAACATCTTTTACTCCTTCAAGTTCTCTGGCATGAAGGAGGACTTGGAAGAAGGGAAGGAATCTGTAGTGACTACATATTTTAATCTGATTTTATTGTGTCATATTTGTGTAGTTTTGTCGCTTTAATTTTTAAGTGTATAAAAAAATGATGTGATATGTTGTGCTATTTTAAGCATATTATGTTTTTATTACTGTACACAAGCCTGGAATCTATCTGGATGAAGGCAGTATAGGAATTCTTAAAAGAAGTCAAACAGTCAATTAATCAATCAATGTTAATTTGACTAAGTAAAGGTAATTTCCACACAGATCTAGACTCACCTTTTACAGTGTCACAATAGAAAGGGACAGATAAAGAACTTGAATTTCAAACATTAAACCACACGGAAGCTGTGCAGTATAGAATTCGGGTTTTTTGAAAACTAGATCTTCCATTTCTTAAATAATTGGAAATTTGAGGAAAATGTTCTTGTTAAGAGGAAGCAAAGAGAGGTTCCAGTTCTTTCGGTTTCTTGTGGGAGGTCTTTACATTATTTCTAAGTTAGAACACCACAGGTTAAATCTAATATAGGGCCAAAACAGACCTTAATTAATCTCAGGATTAGGCAACTTGAGGCCCTCCTGATGTTTTGGCTAATAAGCCTCATCAGCTATCATCGTTAACTATGTTTGGAGGACTTATCCCTGTTTTTAAATCCATGCCTTCATTTGTTTTTACTCCAGAGAAGGTACTGGACCCCTAACCTGGATTGAAATCCTAGTGGGAGGGATAAGTGGCTTTTAAAGTCCTAATCAGGCTTGCTGCACCCACTCTTCTTGCCAAGTTTTCCCATTAAAGTACATATCCATGGACTCGTATCTGTTATTTGGACATCCACAAGTGAATGCATACTATGAAGACATGTCTATTTCCAACTGTATGACTCTGAAGGACCTCAAAGCAACTTAATGTGGCCAACCTAAGTGTATACGCATAAAGATGAAACCTCTTTCATTATGCTCTATTCCAATTGAATCAGAAGAGAGGGACCCCTCAGTCCCTTTGGACATATAAAAAATCTCTGACTGCTAATTCTCCAGCCTAGTCGGATAGATGGTGAGATCATGGCAATAATTTAAGAGCAGGTAGTAGGGTGCCTGGAGGAATAAGTGACAAACTTTTTGATATATGAAAGGTGAGCTGTTTTGAATGGTCCTGGGAGGCATACAAGTCCTCCAAGATTCCTCACTGTGTTGAAGATAATTCTAGATTTCCTGTCTCTTAAAATCCATGCAATATTCTGTTTCAGCATTGACATCTTAGTGCTGATGGTAAAATCCTAATTATTTGATTGTCCGGTGGTCAGGCATTGAAATATAAATGTATTCACAGCTAACGCTGCTTAAATCTGGCATGCTGAAAGTAAATATATATATGTATTTGGGGAGAATGCAAACTCTATGCACCATGCGACAAATGGCTTCAAACTTCTCCTGGAGGGAGTGATATCTCGAGGGCAGCACTCAGTCTGGGTGGCAGGTTGAGGTCTCCCTTGTGCAGTTGCTGCCAATTAGCGCCAAGTGATATGTACTACCCTTTTTCTTTTTCTTTTTGTGGCGGGTTGGAGCTGTGATTTTTCAGGACTCTGGAGGCTTAAAAATCACAAAAAAATTAAGTAAAGCAGCTTTCCCAACTTCTGCATTGGTGACCTAGCCATCTTTTTATCTTTTGGCTTCTAGCATTCAGGTTTTGCTATGCTAACAGGAGGCTTTTATACCAGTCTAATAATAGATAAATAAATATGCATTGTGGCAAAGAATGTGGGGCAGGTACAAGAAGAAAGATTCAGCTTCCCTAAAAGTTGAATCTTTTGAATCATAAAACTGGTATATGTGACAGTTGTATGAAACCACCAGCTGACAGTGTAGGAAAGACAGAATACGACAGAACGCTGAAAGAAAGGAGCGATGGAGTTTTCATGGGTGACATGATCATAGTGCACATTTCTCCCATTTAGGTGGGTGGACATCAACTGAGATAACAATGTAGTGACTAGAATAGGAATTCACAACCAGTGCACCATACCTCTTGAATGGAAAGTTGCAATATGAGATTGGTTTGCGTGTTAACAAGAAGGCACATTTGTGTGATGGACAAGTTTGTTTCGAGTCAGAAACAGCTCATACATAGTTTTAATAGTAAAACACGCTCTGCTTTTTGCAGATGTATATACGATACTTTGCAACCCTGCCAACCTTGCAGTTCGAAAGCATGCAAATGCAAGTAGATAAAAAGGTACCACTTCGGTGGGCAGGTAACAGCGTTCTGTGCACTTTGATGTTTAGTCATGCTGGCCACGTGACCATGGAGTCTGTCTGCGGACAAACGTGGGCTTCCTCGGCTAGGAAAGGGAGATGAGCACCTCCCCCTAGAGTCAGACATGACTGGACTTAATGTCAAGGGGAAATCTTTACCTTTACCTTTATAAGATACTTTAAGGCATGTATCGATTTCTCAGTTAGGTCTGTAATGCTACATAATGGCTTGGTATTATATGCATAATTGCAGCAAGCCTAAGGGTTGTGTGTTCCCTTCTTTGGCAGCAAGGAGGAACCCTATGTGTGCTCCTTGCTTTTGACCAGCAGAATGGGATGAACTCTTTATTTTGAAGCATAGTTTATTAATAAGCAGGGATAATGAAGCATAGTTGGTTTATACAATGTTTGAAAAAAACCAGTTTCAACTAACTAGTGTTCCTTCCAGTTTGATACAATGAGTTTCTTTATTAGTTTAAAATTCAGAACAAAAACTTTCGATATTAGGGCTGTAAGGAGAGGACCAGTATGCAAGACTAGATCTCTCTGCTGATTTGCACATCCAAGGCCTTTATTGTACATTGGATGGGAACACTCCACATTGGATTGTTTTCCATGGGCAGTTTGTTTTGGTGCTAAGTTTTATTGCAAATATCTACAAGATCTTTCTAGTAATATGTCTGGGATAATCTTTCTTTCTGCCATTAAAGCAAGAATGTACAACTCATGGGCATCCAGATGTTTTCTTCTAACTTCTGTCAGACCCAGCCAGCATGCCACTGAATGGGAGATGGAGTTTAACAAGCTATAGGTTGTCCACAGGAGCATTAAAAATGGAGCAATGTTATGCTAGATTGGCATGGCTTCAGTGCTAGTGAGATGTTGTTTGTTTGTTAGTTACTTTATCTTAGTGTATAAGGGCAACTGGGTATGCTGTGAGTATGCTGCTCAATACGGACCTGGTTCTTTATGGAAGGATGAACTCCTCTTGGCTTCTAGTTGACTGAAGATAAGCTACTGAGGAGCTTCTTTTTTGGTTTTGTAATCAACAGTGGAGGTACATCAGTTGGTGTTCCACTGGTGTGGGGAGGAAATAGGGCTTTCCTTTGATACTTGTATGCATAGGTACTGCAAGTATAAAGTGTAGGCTTGGCTATTTTCTAGGGTCTGCTTGGTGAGTGATCTTCAGGGCTTTGCCTATTTTCGCAGTAATTGTTGCATCAATTTATCTACCAAGAAGCACTATGATTTATTAACTATTTAGGAAATGACATTCTAGTTTGCACAATATTTTACATGGTGTTGAATAAAGTAATTAAAAGTTATGTGTATGTCTGTCCATCACATCCATAAAGCTAAGACCGGGAAACCTTAAACCTGAAACTTACACACAAAGGAGATTGTGTACCTTAGAGATACTTTGTTTTTAAAAGGTACTAATGGATTAATTTTAATTGAGGTAAATGTGTCCATGTGGTTGAAATGTGTTCATGTGGTTGCAATAACATATTAAGCCACTGGGGCTTTGCAATCTTTGCCTTTGCTATGGACAAGGAGTCAAGGGAATGAAATGGACAGATCCTCCCTTAGAAGGCTGTATAGCAAGGCATGACTAGAACCACCAAAAGGCATGCCTTCAGTGAACCCGGGTGCACAGAACATGACCACCTCTGGCAGCTGTGTAAATTTGTTTACAGCTTTCACTGTAGCAAAACCAGGACTGTTCACCTGTAGTTTGTAAAATGTGCTAGGGCTTTATTATTTATAGTTTATTGAGCTATTTAAGGTAGAGGAATCACTGCATTTTAAAGTTTTAGCATAGGAGGGGTCATTGATACACTCTTTATCAGAACAGCATGAAGGACTTGGATGTGGGAGGCATGGTTTCAAATATCTTCTGCCATGAAGGTCATTTGACCAGAGGTGCATAGTCTTCGCGTATGCTGCCTTGAGTTCCTTGGAAGATTGATTATGTATCTGATTCTTTTTCAGAATAGGTTAGAGGAAATTTGTTTGTGAGAGTGTTGCATTCTGGCTCCATTGCTCTATGCTGACTTGTTGCCAGGTTGGAAGGGGTGTGTGTAAGAAAATGCCCAGAATTTCTATTCGCTTACTTGTTACAACATCTTTGTAATGTAAGAAAAATAATACTGAAACATGCATTTTCTTTTGATTCAGTTTTGATCAGAATTTAAGTAGTGGACATCTCCCAAATCAATCATGAATGCAGATACCACAAACTGACTGCACAGTGGTAGAGCCCTGAGCAATGCGATTGGTGGACATCCAAAAATCGTTGTACAGCATTTTAATAATGCACGTGCAAAATATTTACTTGTGGAAAATGAGCACAAAGACACTTCTATCAATGAGAAAAAATCTGTATATTTCTAAGACGAATGCAGCGGCTAAGTGTTTTTGGAAGAAACGTGCATTTTCATGTGAAAAGAACAAAGGTGGTATTCTGATAAGGACATGAGCTAGAACAAACTCTTGAGGTTAAATTTGGAAAAGTTCAAGAAGCTTGAGTTTCTCCTGTACACACATCCCTAGGTGGAATGTAAATTCAAACATACAAATGGTTGCAAACAGGTGTGCACCTTGTAAACATGATGTATGACATAAGAACAGAAGAGCCTTGCACCTACAGTTGGAGGTAGCCCTACAGTTGGAAGCCAGATGCTTGGGGAAAACCCAGAAGCAGCACATGGTATAAATAACCCTTTTCTGCTGCTATTTCCTCACTAAGTTTTATTTAGTCATCTATTGAATATGAATGTGGAGTTTCTATTTAACTATCATAAATTTGCCCGGTCTTCATATTATATATGATTACATTGCATTCATATCTCAACATTTTTTTTTTCTGCAAAGAACCCAATGGTGTCTCTCTTCCATTTTTTATCCTTACAAAAACAATCCTGTGAGGTAGGTTGGGCTGAAAGTCTGTGACTGGCCCAAAATCACCCCATAAGCTTCATGACTAAGTGAGAACTAGAACCTGGATCTTCCAGGTTCTCATTCTAAATCACCAAGTTTCAATGCCTCTCCATTCCCCTGATGTCTGAAACAGCCTTAGCCAAATTTCTTTTTCAGTGTATACTGGTATATTTTTTAATTTATTTTTCTTGAGCTGGTGTCAGATAAGACAGGTGTGTACAGTCTTTCACCTGAGATAAGCATATATTGTGACAGATACTTCTAGTTTTGTAATAATAATAATACAGAAGAAGGAGGCTTTTCAATCCCCAGTGGGCTCACCCAACTTGTAGTGGTAATAGTTGTTTTGATAGTTCTCAGTTTTCACATTTTTGAGAGCACAGTGAAAAATTAAAACATTTACCACCATCTATATCCAGAATCCTAACATTTGCACAAAAGTTGGCTCATCAAGCTACTCCAGGCATTGTATTTTCATCTGTGGGAATGGCAGGAAGCGATCAACCACCTCCATGTTTGTCATGCTGAAAAGGCTATTGTGGCTTTGGCCAAGCAACTTGCAGCTGCCAACCCCCCCCCCCCAGCTTTTTGGGAAACGTCTGAGCTGGGGAAGAGGTTGAGATCTGTGTAGAATATCGGGAACCACTACATGACTCTCCAGTTTCAAATTGGAAGGGTTGTTTGTCATGTTTGCCACCCTTATGGTAAGCATGGGGAGTGTACGTGTTAAAGCTTCCGACCATATTCCTAGTTCTTCCTTTCATGTGAGGAAATGGAACATTGAAAGTGCAGCCTAAAAGAAAAGTCATCTATTAGTTAAAGTTCCAATTTACAGTATTGTAATCAAGTTTGGGTGTTAGTAGTAACAGTCAGTCTGGATCATTTATTTAAAAGTTGTATTTAGAGTTGCAAGAAGTTCATTTTTAAGTGATTCCTTGAGACATTCTCCTTGGGTTTGCATGATCTAAAAAGATTTTTCATCCTCTTGCCCCATTATGACCCCCAGCAAATGAATATATAATAGCTAACTTAATTATGTCTGTATTCTAATACAAGCACATGTGAGAGAGAAAATAGGATTTTACCACATTATCATATATTAAATCAGTGTTAAAATGCAGGCATATGCAAACAGTCTTATATTCCATAGCCACACATTTGATACAGTGCATTGGAAGGTCAGAGTATTTAGCAGCATATACTCCCCTTGAGACGCAACAGATTTGCAGATATATAGCCTAATCCAAAGTACACATTCTTTAAGTCTTAGAAGATCAGACTTGAGCCTTAATTCTCTAAGGGACTGATGCAGGGCTGTGTGGTCCTTTCAGTGAAATTAGAATGATTCTTTGAGGCTAGTCCAATATACTTGTCAGGGGATAGTTCGATTTAGAATAAGTAGCTGTAAATTGACAAAGGAATTAAATTAAATTTAAACCATACCTGAAGAAAACTGACTAGTAGTCTATTTATCTATTTAAATAGTTTTAGTAACGGTATGATACTCTAAAACATCAACTTTCATTTAGGGATGCCCAGACATGCAAAATATGACCCTAGTGAAGTTCTCCAAAACACCATCTCAAAACTCATTTGGACTCAAGTCCATATTAGAGTGTGAGTTTTGTATTTTTCCCATTTCCATGTGAAAATCTGTGCATATTTTCCTATGTATGTATCAGTTATTTACAACTTGGACATGTACGCATCTTTCTTCCATCGAAGTGTATTTGTGTGCTTTTTCCCCAAAGTATGCATTCTTACGCACATTTTTCAAATGTGAGATTTCATCTGAGTTCATGTTTCATCTGGAAAGTGTGAATTTGGTCAATTCTGATTTTAAAAAATGAAATGAATTTATCATACTTCCCTTACGTCATTCTATCCTCCTTCCTCCTTCCTCTCATTCTCTCTCTCTCTCTCTGATTTGCCACAGTAATCGCTGGGAAAATATTTATGTTGTAGGTGAATAACATTTGGTGGCTACAACACAGACATGCCAAGACAGATGTATCGTTTTAGTTGAGTATTCTATCTGCTCCCCTGTACTCTGTTTGCAAAATTAAAATAAATTAAAATTAAACTTAAGGAAAGGGAACCTGAAATGTGATCCTCTGGGTGCGGAGTGTTCATGTTAGCAGGAGTCAACACACATTAGATGCAAGCAGGGTATGACTAGTAGAACATGTAGCAAAATGCTTTTATGTGTCCATCCATAGTTGGAAGCAGTTTCTGTAGTTAGCAGGACCATTTCCAGCAGTTCCTGCCATGATTATCCCTTAACTATATATCTGAAAATGCTCAAGATTGCTTGATAGACAAAGGACAAAAAAAATAGTGTAAATTGTCCCAAATGTTAATATTGATAAAATGGATATGAAGCTTATACTGGAAACTTATATCATGAAGGACATGGGGATTGGATGTCCATGGGCCCTACAAGGTGAGATTTTATGGGAAGAATACTGAAAGCCTACCCGGTTCACCATTTGGGTTCTGAGCCCTTTGTCAAAGATCCAGCATGTTGTCAAACTTTGCTTCAATATTATTCGAAAGCTGAAATGTGCTGTATATATTCAATCTTTTTGAAAAGTAAAATGAAAGTGGTGATTCTTAGGATGTGTACTTTTCTGCCAAATACCAAATCTTGCACTTTTATTGGCAACTCATAACATGGACCACATGGAAAGTTATGTGCATGCTGTCCTGCCCTTTGTTTGCATTCTTGGGGCAGCTGAAAGCCGCAGCTATTGGCAAGTTCTTGGCATTCTTAACATGTAAAACTATGCAGATTTGCAATTATAGTAATACAATCTGAACATACATTTCCCCATCCTCCAATCTCTGTGAATTGCTTTTCTTATAAGCTTGGAACGTCTGTCAAGTGCAGAAACGGTGTGTCGCTTGTCAAGTGATCATCTCCTGGGGTAAACAGTTGGGTTTCTCTAGTTGCAGGGAATCCCAGCTGTCCTGTGGGATCCCATCTGTGAATACTCATTTTTATTTTCCATTCAGTGCTTCATTTCTACCCAACCCCCCTCCCCAAGCCGTACAGAAAACTACTGTGCATTCTTGTGTGCTTCAGTGATGATGATGGTGGTGGTGGTGGTGGTGGTGGTGATGATGGCTTTTTAAATATACTATCCATGAACAGTAAAGCGTCTTGTACTTGGTCTGTCCTGGAAGAAATGAAAAATGCAGAAAGAGCAAGAGAATGTGTTCACTTTTGTATACCAAAGAGAAAGCTAGTCCTTAGTCTAATCTTTGAAAGTAATGATTTATTACATTAAGACTGGCCATTGCATTTCAATATTTGTGAAGGATAAAAGGTCACCATGTATCTTATTCCAGTATCTCCATTACTTCAACTCACTCAAGTGAGATATATTCTTGAGTTGTTTTAACTAGGCAGCGGCATACAACAAGAACCTTTGCCCTAGGAAGACTTGTCAAAATGCATCAGACATTGTTCATATTAATAAATCTGTATTTTCTAGTGGCAGACTGTGACCTTCTTGTCCTTTGCTCTTCATCTACCTGGCTCAATATTTTCTAGGTTTTACTAAAACCAATTGATTAAGCAATCAGGAACATTCATTGCAGAGTAAAGAAGTTACTTTGTGTCCTACTTCCAAATAAACTTCCATTCAATTTCAGATTGATAAACATCCCCCTTCACTTCCAGTGATGGCCATCCCTTTATTTTGGTGATAACGAAGGATTACAATAAAGAATTTAAGTGGCTAGCAGTGCTCACTTTTCCTCCTACACATTACATGGGCTGCTTACTTTTTTTTTTTAAAATAATGTTCACTTTCTAATATTGCTTGAGAAGAAACAAGAACTATGCTATTGCAGAACCATAATATTACTTGTCAGGCTAAAGCAGTGGTGTGGGACCTGTCAGATGTTGGACCAAACGCAATTTTGAAGAAGCTCTCAGAGCCTGTATTCCAGTGATTGGTGGGGTTAAGGGCAAAGGGGGCTTATGGTTAAAAGTAAAAGGGGCCCAGCATACCAAAATACCAGCACATGCTAATGAAAAACTCTTACTGCCAGTAACTAAGCCTTAGGAGAGACATTTCAACCCTGCAGACATTTCAAAACTACAGAAAACCCAGAAAACCACAAAACAGCCAACAGATTTCTGGTTTGGGCATAATTAGAAAGTGGAGTTAATTGAATTTTTTTGGTTTGTCTCCTAGTTCTTCTGAAGGGAAGAATAAAATATAAACTTTTGCTTTTCTTGGTTTTTTTAACATTTTAAGGTCAAGTTGTTTTCCTGATGTGTATTTTGAACTATTCTAATATAATCAGTCAGTGTGGCTGTTGCGGTATCACATCAGTTGCAGATGTAGCATGTTAGATGTTGTAATGCTCCCTTGTTTAAATTTCCTTGTACACAGAAATCATTATGTCAAGAAAAAAAGTGTTCTGGCCTTTTTCCTGACATGCTGGCTTTCCATATGCCAAGACACTGATGCTGATGATCTCTCCCTCTCCCTCTCCCAAGGGGCAAGACCCCTGCTGTTGAAGGACACCAATTTACGCCACCCCACTCAGATTATTCTTTTTTAATATCTCAAGGGTGGGAGAGCCCATGGCCTCTCTAGGCAGCTGGTTCCACTGTCGTGTTGCTTTGACAAGAATTTTTTCCTGAACCTGGTTTGTTGCAACTTGAGCTGATTATTCCATGTCCTCCAGTCTGGTATGAATGAGAACAGATCATGTCCTTCCTCTCTGTGACAGCCTTTTAGGTACTTGTAGAATGCTATCATATACTCCATCAGTCTTCTTTTCTCAAGGCTGAACATGCCCAGTTCTTTCAGTCTCTCTTCATAGGGCAATGTTTCCAACCCCCAGATGGTCGTATTTTTTGCTTTCCTCTGCAAGATGCTTAATTCTTCTGCATCTTTCTTAAATTTCGGTGTCCAGAACTGGACACAGTATTCTAGATGAGGTCTGTCTTGTGTAGGGTATAGCTGAACTAATACTTCTTGTGATTTGGAAGTGATGTTTCCATTAATGTATCCCAAAATAGTATTTGCTCTTTTTGTGGCTACATTACATTTGTTGACTCATGTTGTCCACGATAACACCAAGAGTTTTTTTTTGTTTTTGCAGTACTGTTGAGCCAAATATTCCTCATCGTTTTATTGATACATTTGGTTTCTCTTTCCTTGGTGAAGGACTTGGCATTTGTTCCTATTGAAACTCATATTCTTGCTTTCAGCCCAGTGTTCAAGCTTATCTAGAATTCCCTAGACCTCTTTTCTGTCTTCTCCTTCTCCTTCAGAGTAGCATGCGGATCCTGTTTGTTGAACTGTAGAATCCAGGAACAGTTTTACCTCTTGCTTCTACTGAATGTATAAACGTCCCTGACCTTATTTTATGTTAGGAATATGTAAACCACTGATGCTACAAATGTTTCTAAGCAATGTTATCTAAGTTTACTGAATTATTAAGGATTCCTTTAAGGTTGCAAGGTAAAAGAATTTTAAAGCTTCTTATTGGCTATTTTTGTCTCCATTAACCTCTTGACTTTTGAATAAACAGCACTTAAGGGTCATTTCACTTGTTTGTCCAGATACTTGAAAGATTGGGAAAAAGTGGGAATTGGCTCACCCCCCCTTATCTGCATTAGCAAATTCTAATTGTTCCCTAAGAGATCAAACTTTGCCCTTGTTAAATTGACCCAGCTGTAGGTTTAGAAAAAAGGAGGCCTGAAACTGTAATAGCACACTCAACTGAAAAATATTTAAGGCAAAAGCAGTAATATTTAACTCAATGTGTGAGGCATTTTTCTAGCAACCTGGTATGCTGTTTCTAACATTATGATAGCTGCATAAGATAGGAGTAAACTCTAACATGCTAAATCTATATATCTAAGTAAAAAGGAGATAGTAATATATAATTGTGGTGTATGAGAGCATAAGCTGTCTCTATTAGGTGTCTACAGCCTTGATACTCTTTTTACAAGAACAAATCACAACATAAAGATAAATCCAGCAGCAAATGTCACCATATGTGTTGGCAATGACCAGCTAACCTTTACCACAATAAGATGAAAGAATAGCCCATATTCCCATGATGTTACAATATTAGTCCTTAAACTTTTTTATTTTCCAATAGAAAAAAAGATTGAACTTTGCTACTTATACTGATAGTCAGTTCAAGTTATTTTGGTATAAGTTGGTTTTGCAAACACAGGTACTATGTTCCCACTGTAAGCACAATAAACAGTTAATGAAATCGTGAAATGCAAACTCAGCCAGGCTCTGGATTGGAGAACATACCTCAAGTTTTAAGAAATAGTAACTGGCCTCTTTCTCGCCTGCCACACCCTTCCCTGTCAAATAGCTAATAGGTTGGATTTTAACTTTTTAAAAAGGACTTCTACTCTGTGCGCAGTCACTGTACAGTTCAGTGGCCTGGGATAAGATCATCTTGAAGATGCCTTTCTGGCATTATTCTTTATTCAGGCCACTGAATATCACCCTTTGGCTGAATCCAACAATATGTAATGAACACAGGAGCTGTGATTCATAAACAGACATCTTCCGTTTATGCCACCTCATCTTTTTCAGTTCTGACAATGCATCTGCACATAGGTGGACTCATTCCCTCTGCAAAAATGAATGGGGAAAGCTGCACAAGTGCCACATGTGTGAATTGGAGGGAGACAAGGCTGAATGTTTTGCAAGTATTAATCATGCAAGGTTGATTTTGCAGGGTTTTTACTATCAATATTACTTTTCCTTTTTGGGGTGGTGATAGGGAGGAGATTACAAATCAGAAGTTTTATATCTTAGAAAGACATTATCGACTAGATCTGTGCAATTGGCTGATGTTTAATAGACTTAACATTGCATACAGTGCTTGTAATATGGGGTCTCAGAAACTTCATAGTGGGGCAACCATCTCCTTTTTTCAGGCACTGCTGGGAAATGTTAAGTTAAAGAAGGTCTAAGGCACCTGGAAAGGGGGCTGCCCAGTGTGGAGGCAGTGTAGATGGTGGAGTATTGGACTGGGACTCTCGACATCCAGGTTCAAGTCCTTGCTCAGCCATGAAGCTCATTGGGTTGTTGTTATGAGGATAAAATGACAGGAGGAGAATCTTTTTAGTTCCTCAAGTTCCTCGCAAGAGGAAGAAAGGCCAGGTATAAATGGAATGGAATAATAATAAATAATACTGTGCAACGCCATGCCATGGGCTAATATACCGGCAGTTATACAGAAACGGCACTATTAAAATTCAGACAGGTGGGTGAAGAGCACAAGCCTGGCATGCTGAGGTTGCCAGATTCAAGCGCTGCCCTCTCCAAGTGGGGCTGAGATGGAACCTTGGAAAACTGCTGCTGGTCAGTGAAGACAACAAGGGTCTGGACCAAAGCTTTGGCTTGGTATAAGACAGTCTTGATATGCCCTCAGAGCATGGGTCCTCAAACTATGGCCCGGGGGCTGGATCCAGCCCGCCATGCCCATTTATCTGGCCTGCCATGCCCATTTGGACCCGCTGCCCACCTCACCCCATGCGCAGGGAGGCAGCGGTTTGCTCACTTGAAGAAAGCGATCCCCAAGCAAGCTAGCTGCTGCCTTGTGTGTCCTCCTCAGCACACGCGCCCACACGTACCGCCCCTGGCCCGGCCCGCACACACCACTGACACCACCTTTCTGGCCCGCGTCCAGCACCAGCACCTGTCAACTGGCCCCCTGGTTAAAAAGTTTGAGGACCCCTGCCTTACAGTATCTATCCTGGTTTGCCTCGAAAGCAACACTGCCAGCTTTTTCAGTTTAAGGAATGGCTTCCAGTGGGACATTATATTTGGTTGTACAGGTAGTACTGTATCCTTTGACTATGATTTTGACTATGACTATTAGGAAATTTAGGACTAAAAGTAAGAATATGAAAGTTATATGCAGGGACCATTACCTAAGGAAAGATCTGTACATAGTACCTTTTTATATGATGGGCAGCATATAAATTGATTAAATGAATGATTGATATTTGTACCACATTCTTTGAAAAGCTATCATAGTAGATTGAGTGATGACAAGTGAGTACAAGTGAGTACAAGTGTGTAAGGCAAGTTGAGATGCTTTATCCATCTCATTTCCATGTAAGAAGGAATCCCATTCAAACCAAGCTACTTGAACAACACAGTCACATGGAGCATCTCCACTTCTATTATATTTGTTGTTATATTCCAGCGATGGCCAAACCAAGGCTCATGAGTTGCTTGTTGTTCTTTGAGTTTATTTTGCAGCTCACAGAGGCCCCAAAAAAGCCCGATGCAATTTCTAATCCAGGGTGGTCCAACATGCAGTCCCCAAGGACCACCCAACACAAAGCCCTGTTCTGTGGCCCTCTTGCCACTTGGACCCCCCCCCCATCCCTCCCTCAGTCCAGATCCCAGCGATAGCACAGGCGTGATGGCAGCAAGTTCTTGTGAGGTCACCAGCCCATCCCATTCTCTTCCTGAAGCTCTTCTATTGAGCAAGTCAGGCCACCCCTATTAATGAAGGCTCTTCAAAATGTCCTATCCATGACATTCCTGTTCAGCCCTTCTAAATTCAAGTCAGTGGCTTCCTTTTTAGAGTCAATGCATCTCATACTTGGTCTTCCTTTTCTCCTTCTACCTTCAACTTTCCCTAGAATGATTATCTTCTCCAGGGAATTTTGTCTTCTTGAGATGTGCCCAAAGTGATACAGCCTCAGTTTTGTCATTTTTGCTTCTGGGACTCACTTGTTTGTCTTTCTATCAATCCAGGGTATTCACATAGGTTTCCAACACGGTGTTGAAGGAAACACACCAGCACTCTTCACTGTTCAGCTTTCACATCCATATAGAGTGATTGGGAATACATGGTATGGTTGATCTTGTGGTTTCCAGTGAAACGCCCTTACACTTGATGATCTTCCCTAGCTCCTTCATTGTGGCACTCCCAAGTCTCTTCTTCAAATTTCCTGGCTACAGTCTCCATTTGAATTGACCAATGAACCTAGACATGAAAATGTCCTTCATGACTGGGTTGTGTACAAGTAGATAAAACATATATATGAATTCCTCAAATTATAGTGTTGTTCCTTACATGGAAAATTTGTTGCAACATAGATTTCTTCCTGACAAGCTACTTGTCAGTGATTTGGCTTGGATACCACACCAAAGTATGCGTTAGTGTTAAGACTAAGGCTAGTGTGCTTTCTTCACCAAACCTTAAACTTCAGGTAATATTAACAGTAGTTTATTGAAACAAGCACACTTTCCTAAGCATGTAGCTTGGTTACATCCAAATACTAGGCGTGTGGGTTTTCAATTCCATCCCATCATAGCTGGAAAACCCTGCAAAATAGGTGAGTTGCCCATTCCTGCTGTATCAGAACTGTGCCGTATAATCATTAAATATACTCTCATGGGTAATATGAATGAAATAATTAAACTTTCCAGTGCTGCAGCATGCAAGTGTTAGGAATTTATAGTTTCACAGTGTCAATTCATACATGTTGGGTCTCATGGTGAACATATTATGTCATTAACAATGTCCCTAAACTGGTGCAATGGTCCCATAGGATTAGGTTTTAATCTATGCTCCCAGCATATGGTCAGTCATGGAAACTGAAAATTTATCGGAGAAAGGTTTGGAGCTGCTGGAAAAAAGATTTTATCTACTTCAGAGGGGTGGGGGGAAACCTCGTAGAATATTACCTCGAGACCCTTCCCATTGTATCTGTACTCTGAGTCATAGTTTCATGATGTTTGATATAAAGAACAAGGGCTAGTGAATGATAAATGTCGAAATGGCATTTTACTACCAGCCACTGTAAAGAACAGTTGTTAAGGCTTACTAAGCTCCAGATCACTTCATTCCTTCCATCTAGATATAGCCCTGAAACTTAATTAAAAATAATTTAAATGTTTTACCTTACCTTGCAAACTACAGACACTTTTTGAGTAATTGCCATTTGCTTTAAAAAAAAGTGCCATTGTCTCTCTGCCTGGGTGTGTGATTTTGTGAACAAGGGATGAGTGTGATGCTTTGTCCTCTTCTTTTGGACTTCATCGGAATTTATTCTGGCTGCTGCTTCTAACATTAGGCTTTGGAGATGGCATGTGGTATTATTAGCATTATTATTTCAGCAAGAGTAAAGCAGCACATCAGCAGTCATCAAGTAGGGGAAAAAAAGAGGCAGGAAAAAATTACATTATCCATTCAGAATAATTTCCCACCTAATAGAAATGTTGCCCAGGATAGGGCTTTGAAATGGATACTGATTCTTTACATTCTTTCCTGTCTGTTTCAGGAAATAGCGAGATTCTGTTGATAATGAAGTACAATGTATCTAAAGTTCACTTCAAAACACTTGGCTCTTTGCTGTGAAAGTCATCTGCATTCCCTTTATAATTCTAAGCCACCAGAGATATGCCTAATCTTGGAGATCTGATCCAGCGCTATCATTCAGAAAAATCCTTGATAATAATTCCACCATTCAGATCTGTGAAAGCACTAAAGCTTTGCAGCTTGTGTCGTCTTCCACATTTTTTTAAAGTCCTGAGGCTGGGGAATAAGGCCTTGGCTTATGGGTTTGGAGATTTAGTTGTTTGCAAATAAAATGATTATTACTATTATTATTCAAGTTCTTAATCAAGGCAAGCAAATGGCATCTGTTTGTTATCATCCTTTCTCCAGAAGACAAAGGCTCCAGTCCCGATGGTGCTGACTGCTGGCCCCAAGTGGCTGCTGGATGTGACTTGGCAAGGAGTGGAAGACAACAAAAACAACTGCATCGTGTACAGCAAAGGTAAACACAAGCAGATTTTCCTTCCACTTTCTTTGCAAAGCATTAATGCAGTGCTGATGAAACGTGCCCATTGCATAACAGAGAGGGCATGTGGGGTACAAAGGTGATATGGTTTTCTGTCATACATATAGAAACTCCTATATCTCTATTTCTGATCTCTTTACAATGTGTTGTGCCTTATGTATTAACATGATACATGAGTATGAAGTGGAGACATAGTGTTATCTTCCAACGGTCAGATAGAGAATACACTCTTTTTCTTTTCAGGTGCAAAGCATTCTATACCTGGTGCATTGTTTGAGATAAAAGTTTGCTGCCTTTATTTATTTACATATTGCCTTTTTTCCTTTCAAGGAGCTCAAGGTGGCTTACATAATTCTCACCCTCTCCATCTTATCCTCACAATGAAAACCTTGCGAAGTAGGTTGGGCCGAGAGTCTGTGGCTGGCCCAAAGTCACCCAGTGAGTGTCATGGCTGAATGGGGACTAGAACTCAGATCTCCTGAGTCCCAGTAGCACACTCTTAACCACCCATACCACACTGGCTGTCGTAGTTGCCCAATTTACTTGCCATGTAAGCAGTTATTCAAATTATGTCCTAGGTTTTCCTGACTATTCTGAAATTCAGGAACTTTACAAATGCCAAATGCTTTGATTCAGTTTCCAAGTAGCTTTCTACACTATAATTCACTCTAAACATGCCAGAATTTTGGAAGAGATTCATCAAGAGGAACTGAGTCTGGGGTTTTTATCTCATAGAAAATCAAAATGAAAATTTGAGTTGAGGAATCAAATTATTTTCTAGAAGACTGATCTAATTTTATTTTGTAATTATATCAAAATCATGATTTTCAGGTTATTGAAGACTAAAGGATTACACTGAAGTGAAAATAAATGGCAGCTAACTTTGGCTTGAGGAGCATATAAATGTCTCTCTGTTTAAAAAAAAGAAAAAGTTTCTGTGTTGATAACAGCACAGTGTTATTTAGAATGCTTCTATACTAAAGTATGGAATGTATTAGTATTAAGGATGAAGCTTTATCATGGAATTCTGCAAAGTGTCTAGATGATATTGTCTTTTGTTTAAAACTCTCCTGTATTTCCCCAGTGCTTTTCATCTTTTACCAACATAAAAGGCAGAAAAGACAGAATAACTTCACAAAGCCTGATAGGCCCAGATGCTCCCTACCTAGGAGCAACTTTACATTATTATGATTTAGATTCAATGGTTATTACTACTTTCCACTTCAGTGATTCCCAGAATGATAACCTAGGATCTGATAGTGAGATACAAGGATATTTTGTATGTGTTACTGGCTTCTAGTCGATGCAGAAGACACAAGCTGCTTAAATCCATTCAACTTCCCTAGAAATTTCACAGGACTGCATCCACTACGGCACTGATTCCCAACCTGGGGTATGTGTACTCCAGGGGGTATGAACTAGAACATTTAGGAGTATGCAGTGATGCTGATGCTGATGATGGGAAAAGGCACATACTCAACAGCATAAAACAAAATACAAGTCAAAAGTTGTAAAATTGGAAGTGTGACAAGTTCTTTTGAGTTTTGAATGTAAATCTATTTACATTCAGAATGTCTGTTCATCTTATTATTCCATTGCCTTTTAATCTCATTATTGGGCTATTTATTTACAGTTACAGTTACATAGCAATTCAAAATAACATCAATTATATTAATTACAAAAGGCACAAATTGCACCCTTTGCTGATAATTTATAGAAATGGGCTGCCAAGGGATGTGCAAGTGAAAAATGGTTGGGAACCACTAGAATAAATAGACAGCTGAGCTTCTGAGTTAGATTTTTTGCTGTCAGGCGGATATGGAGCAAAGTTAGAATTTAAGTTATATCAGTGAACCAATGTTTAGGAGCTGCTCTTTATTAGACTGAATGTCATTCCTTCTCCTGTCATGATTGCTTTGGTTTGGTCAGCGGTTAAAGGTTTGAATTTTAGAAGAAACGGTGCAAAATCCAACCTGTGGTGCTGTGTTTGTACTAGGAGACTCAATCAAGGCAGACATTGTGGATATAGCTGTAATGCCCCATTAGCATAGTTTATGTTGTATTTATTTCCCTCCCCACTGATACCCAGCATTTCCAACTAAGCTCAGGTTTCAAATGCTATAAATCCCCAGTCACAGTGCTTTGTGATTACTTCAGAAATTGCACAGTTCTAGAGCAATTTATTTTAGGTTTTTTCTTCCTTACCAAACAGACCCACTGAGATGAAAGATTGTTTGCTGAGGCAACCTAGTGACCATTTCTGCATACAACCATCCAGGCAAATAAGTACCCATATCACTATATTAACATACAAAACACTAATCATAACATCAAAGGCTACTAAAACTTACTAGAAACAATTACAACTTGTTCCTATAATCATTGCAATTTGTACACTTATAAGAGGATTGCCTTTAAACTGCTACAAGCCTTTGAAAATTGAAACACTGAAAACGGGGAATTTGCATGTTTAAAAATGAGTAGTTATACGTCAGGGTCTTATGCATTCTTCCTTTTATAATTACAAAACACCAATAAATTAATGTTGTAACCTGAAAATACCTGATTTGGTTAAGGAAAAAACCCGAGCCTAAAGGGGAATGAATCTTTACTGTGACTCATTGCTGTAGAAGCAGAAAACAGCACAGTATTTTGATGTTGGTAGACAGTAAATATTTCCTATGCATGAGAAACTGCAAATTATTCTGAAAGGTATTAAGGACTGTTTGCATAAAAATGTTTCTGCAACTAACCAAAGTAGAACTTTAGCACTGAGATAGGTCAGAAACAGAAATCCATAATGTATATGGATGAGTTTTTTCCCCCTCTTCCAATCTCCCACAATTCTCTTCAAACTACTTCCCTTCCATCCAACATACTTTGGCATTCACTCCTGCTTTTCTGTGACATGCCACACCTGGGCCATGAAGAAGATTAAGAGGGACAGATCCTGTTGCAGCATCATAGTCCTAGGCTACAATTCCATCAAGGTATGTGCCATCGAGTCATCTCTGACTTATGGTGACCCAATGAATGAACACTCCAAAACGGCCTGTTCTTCACAGCCCTGCTCAGCTCTTGTAATATCAAGGCTGCAGCTTCCTTTATTTATTCATCTCACATTTGGTCTTCCTCTTCTTCCTCTACCTTTGACTTTCCGTAGCCTTATTGTCTTCTGCGGTGAGTCTTGTGTTCCCATGATGTGCCTGAAGTATAGCACCACCAATTTCATCGTTTTTGCTTCCAGGAAATTTTCTGGGTTGATTTGATCTAGGGCACACTTTTTCATCTTTCTAATGACCTGGGGTATTCAAGAAGCATTCCTCTAGCACCATTTTTCAAACACATCAATTTTCTTCCATCCTGCATTCTTCATTGTCCAGCTTCCTCATGCATGCTTGGTGATCAGAAAAGGGAAATGCTTCTAAGTAGAAAGATATAAGATGGCATGTTTATTATACAGCCCTCAGCAGGATTAGATTTTTTTAAGTCCTACAACTCCCAGCATTTCTCAGCCAGCAATGCTGATTTTGGGAATGCTAGACATGTTGGGGCATTTTTTTTTTCTGTCTAAACATGTCTGGCTTTGAACCCTTAAAATTGAAGGCAGTGCTCCTGTGTGTTCCCCATCTGCCTTGCTTACCCAAACAGCTGGTAAGGTTATGAAACAATTGCTGGACTATACCAGACCATACCAAAGGTTGTGGCTTGCATGCTTGAACAGCTGCACATGCAATTCTGTCTCCAGGCAAAACTTGCACACATCAGAGAGAAAGCTAGCCTAGAACTCTTCTTCCTGACCTCTAGCTTACTATGTGGAGTATGCTCTTCATCTGGAGAAGGATAAAGTGACAAAATATAGGAAGTTTAATCATTTTGCTGATTATACACAAAGTTGAATTCTTTGTGGAGGTTGTGTGGATGCTTCCCTGCATGCCACTTAGCTTAGCATCCCATTGAAAGTTTGGATGAGAATATATTGAAAAACAGAATTCTGCTTTTTATAAGTGCAGAAGCCCATTGCTATGGAAGTACTAACCATAATAGCTAAGTGAATCTGCAGTTCACTTCAGGAAAGCCTGTAGCTACAGGGCCTTCTCTCACCTTTGGAATTCCCTTCCAAGGGAGTTGCGACTGGCACCCACTTTACCTTGCTTTTGGCACCAAGTTAAGACTTTCTCATTTAGTTTCCGTTTTTAGATAAGGATTATTGGTCTTGAAGCTGGTTTATTGTTTTTATTGTTTTATTCATTGTTGTTTTATTGTTTATAATGCATTTATCCTCCTGTTGTATTGATATTATATATTTACTCTATGATGTTTTATAGTTTTCATTATTATTGCCATTTATTTTACTTTATTTTACTTTATATTTTTTATGTATTATAGTTTAGGATTATGCTGTGAGCCATCTAGGGAGCCTTCCAGCCATGGGGCAGCATACAAATGCAATAAATAAACAAACACATTTGAGACCTACTTGTGGCTTCCTGGAAGAATCAGGCTAGTCCCAATGGGAAGCGAGTTGCGTGATTAGCCTCTACCCCACTCTCATCCTCCTCCCCCATAGTGGGCATGGAAAGAACTATGCTGGCTGCCCTTCTAAGGGTGCATCCTAGCCTCCCAGAGACAAAAGTGGGCAAGCCGTGGGGATAGAGTGGAGGAGGTTGGGGATGTCAGCTTATGCCGTTTTCTTTCATTATTACCTGCGATTCCTTCCCTTCCCAGCACTAAATCTGGATGGCTGAAATGGCTGTTTGAGTAAATACATGGGATAAGTGGAGCAGCTGTGGAGATTGCCATGCCTATGTCTCCAAGTTCGGGGCTTTTGTGCGATTGCCTCAGAATGTGTTGGACTGCACTCCTTAGGTAATCTCCATTCTGCCAAGAGAAGGACTGAATTCAGGACAGGAAACTAGTGGTGCACGTTGTTCCTTTTAACTGGTGACTTGTAGCGCAATGGTAGATACCAGTCTTGGGCCACAAGTGATCCAGGTAGAAGCATGACAGCGACAAAGGTAGATCAGAGCGTGCATTCATCAACTAATTGCTTGTTTAAGCATAATACATACTCAGACCAGGCAAATAACAAACTGAATATCTGCTATTTAACAAAATGCTAGGCTGTTAATTACAACTCTTCGATTAAGGGTGTAAGAAAACAAGAGGATGATAATAAAGAGCAAAGATACGAGGTGACGAACAAGACCATGACTGTAAACATACATATATGTGTAATTTACCTAAATTGTGCCCCCCTCTTTTTACAAGAAATGTGTATGTTTGGCATTGGTAAAAGAAGGTGCCTGTAAAAATATTTAGCAGTGGGAATTATAAAATCATAAGGCGATTAAGTTAGCTAGTTGTGAAATTCTAATATTGCTTTTTAAATGACTTCAGGATATAGGAGGTGCTAAGGTTATTATCTGTTATCAGGAATACAGCGGAATTGTATGACTGGATAATAACTAAACAACTGACACAATGTAAAATTACATTATCAGTGTGTTAAAACAAAATTGCGCCCTAAAGGAGTCTACATGCCAGCTCAGAGCTGCAGTGTAATTATGCTTAACTCTGATAATTAAAATACAACGGAGATCAACAGAATCATTTTCATTAAGAAAATTATTAATGATGGTGGTATAACAGTAATTGATTGCAGAGCACCACAGGATAACGCCATGCAGTAAAAACCAACATGTTTAATATATGTCTGAGACCAGTTCATTGTGGTATGTAAAGCTGAGGATGTTTGAAATTAAAATAGAACTGATGACAGATACTTGCAGTGGAAACCAAAGATCATAAAATGGCTGCTTTTCCAACTACTTTTTTTTTTTAATCCAAATTTTAGTTTTGGGGAGAATGTTTCGAAATGAGGAACCACTGTCCTGTCAACTGTACAGAAAAATAGCCATTTGCTGCATTAGTTACACAGCAGAAGTAGGCAGTGCAAATATTTTTCCAAGCCTTCTGTCATATCTTTCCCTGTTCCACATTGATTGGTTTTACAGTTATGATCATGATTTACTAATATTATTTTATTTTTATCCAGCCTAACCTGGTAGTTTATGTCCTCCGTTATTACAGAGAAGATGCAGAAAAAAAGCATCCACACTTCCCCCACTGCTGTTCAGTGCATGCTTAATGAAATTCTGTACAAATAATAATTGATAATTGGCTCAGGAGTAGCAATTTATGTGTGGCCTCACATGCGGTAAAAAGATGCTTAAATCCTCTCCAACTGAAATATGCTGTCTTTGCATGCTTAAGCTTTTTAAATAAACAAGAGCTCCTATTCTCTCTCCCATGGGGGAGAGAAGTACATGTAGGAGAAGGTGTTTTCCTCTATTATTCTCCTTTTTTCTTTGTCTCATATGTTGCCTAATCATAGACCGTGTTCTGGTGAAATTCCACTCATTTTACTGTTGTGCAATACTTGGAGTGCCATATCAACAAATCAAAACAATAGTGCCAATAACATTAAATTGTTGTAGTAAACACACATATGGATTAAATATGTGGTAAAGCTGAAATTTATGTCAGAACACATTTCTCCCGAAACCGTTCTCAGTACTCAAGGCCTACATCAAGGGCAGGAATGGGTAGACAAAGATGGAATCATAGGGTCACAGGAAAGTAGACTTGGAAGGATCCAACCCCTGCTCAGCGCAAGACTCCAGGTTAACACATTCCTCTCAGAGGGCTGCCCAGTTGCATCTTGAATACCTCTAGTGTGAGAGCGCCCACAACCTCTGTAGGTAATTGGTTCCATTGTCCCTACCAGCAGGAGCCCACTGACAAGAAGTTATTTCTCCACTTCATGACTGCAGTCTGCTTGCTTACTTGTTTCTTGCTCTGGCACCAACAATAGTGGTGATGTGATGGAGGAGGAGAAGGTACCACTGCCTCTCTACTTATCAAGCAAGTGAGTGGGAGCAAGAAGAAGAAAGAGGAAGGCTTACCAGAGCAGCTGGTGCCACTGGAAGTGAGGACCTAGATTCACCAAGGCAGGGAAGGTCACTGCCCAGGGGCCCTCAGAAACCAAGCCCTGGCATTGCACATAGACTTTTATTCTGTAGTCACAAGAGCAAGCCAATCTGCAGAAGGTTATTTATGGAAGAAGATTGCTTGTGCCAACCCTTTAAAATGATGGCAGAGAGTTGGCAAGGCAATTGTGGTGGGATTCTTGTGTTAAATGACAATGCTGAATTCACTGATAACACTAAACCACGCTGTGCAGTTAGCACCCCGTGCTTGCATCATGTCCATCCTCCTACATCATTTATTTTAATGGCAGCTCATAATCCGTCACCCCCATTGCTGAAATTCAATCCCAGGGTGCACTGCTTCTGCCTACGCCGCTGCCTCTCCCTCATTGTTCCAAGCATCTCCCTGGGTATGTCTTCAGTCCCCTGCTCCTATTTATGTATTTGTTTGTTTATGCTGCTCAGCCAAAGCAACTGCTTGCTCGCTAGAATAGCACTTCCCTGTGCTGCCATGCTCTTTTCCAACATGCAAGCATCTCCAC
Source organism: Varanus komodoensis (assembly GCF_004798865.1). Taxonomy (NCBI): domain Eukaryota; kingdom Metazoa; phylum Chordata; class Lepidosauria; order Squamata; family Varanidae; genus Varanus; species Varanus komodoensis. Next base: position 16,115,503 of record NW_025335349.1, read on the forward strand.
CCAGGCCCCACCTTGTCTCTGCCCCTCCTTGAAGATCTGTTCACACTCTGTGTGCAGGATTCACACATGCTGGAAGGGGCTGCCTCCGTCTTAAGGCGGGCACATGGACGTTATCAGCCTAGGCACTCCGTGCACTATTTTTGCCCTTCCCATGCCACAGTTGCAGATAGCCTCATCTGGTGCCCCACACCCCACTCCTCAGAAGCTCCATTCTCCATCTCCAGCCACACTGTGCCCACAAAGGCAGCTCACCCTGGCACCCTGCCCCCCATTCCAGACCACACTATGAGCTGTCTTACTGGTGCTGGTTCTTGCTCCTCTCCACGCAGCCCCACAGCCAAGGGGGTTCTCTCTACAGGAAGCACAGGTGTGTTGCGAAACAGGGTTTTATTTCTGCAGCATCACATGGGGCTCAGGGGCAAGGGAAGGGTGGCTGTGCCAAAGAAACAGTGTGCCAGGTCTGGTGTGTAGGCTCTGCTGTCCGCAGCTGTGCCCACACAGCATTCTCTACCCCATGCCAGCATGCATCCAGCCTCTGGATGAGGGTGCCTTGCTTCTGCCATTCTCTACACCTGGCACGGCCCTCTCCTTAACTGCACAGACATCTGTCTACACACCTACACACAGCATCTCTCTGCCAGGTGTGCAGGAATCCCTGAGGGGCTTTCCAACATGACTACTGCCAGGTAGTAGGCTGGTAACTATGCTGGTACGGAGGCTCTGCTGGTAGAACTTCCATGGGTAGTTCTCTCAGATCCACCTGGAAATCAGGGAATGTCCCTCCTGTGTCTCAGGCCTGGCAGTGGTAGGTGCTTGTGGATTCAGGAGCTGGGGGAGGTGATGGGGCTTTTTGACAGTTTCAAGGACAGAGACACGATGGGAGTGGAGGAGAAGGTGGGAAGCAGAATGAGAGACATGAGCTTTTAGGGACACCTACCATGTTGCTGATGTTCCTCATTCAGCCCATGTGCTCCTCTCATGTATGGACAACTGTAGCAGGAGGGCAGTGATGCTCCTGCCAGAAAAAGGAAGGCAGAGCATTGTGCAAGCAGTGTTTGTGCAAACTGCAGTGACCTGACAGGAGGGCCAAACACGGCTGTCTCCAAGGGAGGTAGTGCTGCTCCTGGAAGTAGTGCAGCAAACTTCTCCACTGCCAACGATTCCAAAGCCACAGGTGGGCAGCAAGAAGGGAGAGGCAAAAGGACGCACAGAGTGGTCAGTTGGCATGTCCCTGGAGCTGACTCCTCTGTTGCTAGGCAGATCTGGTGAGTGGACAATGCTGGCAGCCACTGTCCTTTCTGAAGGACTCTGTGCTTTGCTGAAAGACTGTTTCTGGAGTCACACAATCCAACAAAGCACAGTGAAGCATGGAAACCATAGTATAGACCATAGTTCCTATCTGTGGTTACATGGAGACCATCCTTATACCATGCTGTATAACTCTGCCTGGGTTAACACAACACAACAAACCATGCAATGGTGGTTTCCACCACGATTTAGCATCATGTGTGAATGCAGCCAATATCTTCAATGAACCTTAATTACTTCTAATAATGTCTGCCAGTGTTGACTTTTCCTCAAGTTATGGCTGAGCCTTTCTGCCCTGTACAAATTCATATTTAAATGTTCTCATTTAAAATATTCCTTTTCCCAGCTTGCTTGAAGCAAACCAGAATGTTGGGGCTGAGGGGTAGGAAACGGAGACTTTAAAAAATGCCATTTGGATATTGTCCATAAACAGTCTTAAGGACATGGACATATGGTTTTGTTAGATTTTTAGAGAATTTTTAGAGCATTAGGACACAGTCCTGTTGCCCCTATTCTAGATTCAAGTAAGCCTTTAAACTCAGAGGCTCTTGTGCATCCAGTGGGCAGAATGAGATCCAGCAGTGGCTATCTCCATCACCACCACTTTTCTACTTTTCCATGAGTAGAAAAGCACATAGAAAGCCCTTAGAAGAGATATTTTTCTAGGAAGAAATCTACACTGGGCTTTTACCAGCATTGTAAGGCCTGACTCACATCTCTCCCCATTCCATCCTTCTCATTCTGCCATTATACCCCAGATTTCTTCAGATCAGTTAAATCATGGCTTTTTAATTATCCCCACCTCACATTCCCCACCTCACATTCTCTCTCTCTCTCTCTTTCTCAATCTGTGCATGCTAATCTTGTGGTACTGACCAGGAGCCAGGAGGAATGGCTTCAGTGAGCTGATGAGTTCATGGAGAAAGAGGAAGTGTCCTATTGAGACTTCAACAAAACAGTAGCAACTCAGAGGGGAATCTTCAGCTGCCTTCCTAGCTCCCTTGCCACTCTCATGGCCTGCCCCTCCCTCCCTCCCTCCCTCTCTCTCTCTCTCTCTCTCTGACTTGCCAGTGAACTTGCTGCTTCCTCCTCCACTCCCCTGTCCTTTGAAAAAAAATGAATTTTGCAAGCCCAAAAATGTCTACTCAGAAGTTCATCACACTGACTTCAACAGGAATTGCTTTTGGGAGGAGAGGAATGGAGATGCTGATTGCATTAGCTGCACCCCATGGGAGGTGGGAGAAGTGCAGGAAGTGGCACCACAGCCTCTCTCCAGCTCTTTTCCTTTGCCACAATCTTTTGTGAGGGAGCTGGAGGAGCTGTCAATTAGGGGTCCCCCCTTCTGCTTTTCAAAGAAGTTCCACTGCAGCAAACCTGTGCTTAACTAACTGAGTGGAGCAGAGCAGAGTGGATCAAACAAAACAAAACATCCCTTTAAAGGCCATTTCCCTGAACAAACCACCTTCAGCTCTTAGTTCTGCCATTGTATTTGTGTGGACAGAAGATGCATTCTCCATACAGTGCCAACTGTGTTCCATCATTCATATATGCCCCAACAGTGGTAATTTCTTTTTGCAGAAGTACTGAGACTGAACCTTCTTAAATGAAAGAGCTTCTAGTCTATATCTCTGTTATGTTTAGCATGAGTTTTGACTTAGCTTCCTTGGTTTGACTTTACAGCCAACAGTTACAATTTTGCATGGCCTTTGTCCAACAGATTTAGTGGTTCCAAACATTCTGATACAGACATGAAATAATGGACCCTAACATCCTGATGCAGAAATGGTAGGATGCACCATTTTCCCCATGTAGTGCAGTAACAGGGGAAGCTGTGAGTCTATATTGTAGAGATTCAAAGAGCAAGGTTCAAAGAATAAAGATGGACTCTCTACTTTGGAATTCTTAAACATTCTGGCTAAGAAACAACATCCTCATTTGCATTTTTTAAAATGGTGAAATTTAGAAGTAACTTAGGAACTGAAAACACACCACAGACTTTTCAGCAGTTTAACTGAAACTGCTTTTGCTTTAGTTGAAATTCCTTTTACCTGCACATGAACTTCTACATTAGATGCAGAATATCTTTTTATAAATACCACCTTAGCTATGAGAGCTCCTGAAATGCATTCATTATGTGTTAGGTGCAAAATATGATACACTTTCCTCCCTTCCACTCTTAAATACTATTTTACAAGCCCTGGGTCTACCATGGTTCTTGGGCTTGAGGAACCCACCATCCTCAAAAAGGCATTGCTTCCCAGGAATGTTGCTGCTTTTGTCTTCTGTGCAAAGCTAAATAAGAAAAGAAACCACAAATTTGCTGAGCCACACATTTCAAATTGTCGACAACCCCATACACGAGAAAACAGTAGAAAATATATATGCACTCTGTCCTGTCAAGAGGCTTTCACCTTATCTTGAGAGACTGTCAGGGCCGGGACATCATGGAATGGACAGGAGTCTATTAAATTAATAAGCTGCTGGATGGTGTCTGGAGAGTTATGATGCTCCATAAATCCAGTTTGATCATGGTGGACAAGGTTTAAATCTACAGACTTCTAATACACATCCACTTTTTGGATTGAATTTGAAGTTTTGTGCTGGAGACACAGAGATAGTCCTGCAGCCTGTGAATTAAGATTTATCTTTTTTTTTCCCCCCTCATAGCATTTTTTTAAACAGGGCTTGACAAAAATGAAAGCACCTTAGGGATCCTGGCAAATGTTACTGCTTGAAATGAAAGAGCTGTTGTCAAGGTGAAACCATGACCTAGAAGCCTAATATCAAACCTTGGTCATTCTTTTCAAACAGCCCCATCAGAACACAGAGCAAAAGGTCTATATGAAATGAAACAAGGATGAATTTATCCACAGCCTATTTTATAGTGATTCCTGTCAAATGCTCCTACTCTGGGTTTATGACACAAGGGGAAATGAATGTTGGCAGGTGCACTTTATAAAAAATAAAATAAAAGGGGGAAAATCTGGGAATTTATTCTTCACTGATTATAAAACCCCCTGTTTAATAAAAACTGTTTCTGCAATACAAGACTACTGCATTGCTTGCCCTCCAGATACCCAGCCTGCTTTTAATAATTAAGAGAATCATTTTGTCATAATATTTATAGTGATTACTAGTTCCCAAGGAAGATTAATGGAACATGTTAAAAAGCAACCTGGGTGTTGGACGTGAACAGCTAAATGAATACATGGAACAAAACATTTAAATCCCCCTTGTATGCATGTGGTCTCTAGCTGATTACAGATCTTCTAGGAAGGAAAAGAAGTTTACATGGCTCCCCCTCGTGGAAGTGCTTTGAGGTTTGGCTTCTTAGGGAGTTGAAGTGACACCAGCAATTAGTAACTGGGGTGGGGGGGAACCCCTTCAGTTTCCCAGGGTGATAGGAACTGGGCAATTGGGTATTTTGGTTAAATACTTCTTTAGACGGGATTGTACCTTGTGCTCCAGGGATCCAGTTAATTAACTTTAACTGGATTGCGTTTTGTGACACACTGTGTTTATTTGATTATTATTATTCACATAGGTGCATGCATTTTAGTTCGACAGTTGGTAGTGTAGTGACTGATATGCCAGCTCTGTGCAATGCGTTTGGGGCATAATATGGGTAATGCTAGTTACGAATACATGGCCTTGTTCTTATGACCAGTAGCTGTTTTTGGAATGATTCATGCTTAGAAGATGCAGCATATCAAAAATTATTCACTGATATCATACAGAATTTAATGTATATTAAAAAGCAGGCAGGACTGCAATCCTGTGTAAACTTAATTGGGAATAAGCTCAGTTGTACCCAGTGATACTTATTTCTGAGCATAAGACTATAGTACAAGAAGCCTTTCTCTGTATGCAAGCTTTACCAGTTTTTAATAATATTTTGAATAACTTTACACAATTATGGTTCCATAGACAAAATGTTTACTCTAGAGCAGTCTGACTGAAGGTAAGAGAGTATTATGGAATAATAGGCTGCTGAGCACAGTTCTTATAATCTTAGAACACCCTCAAGTTAAGGAAAGGTATTTGTATTTAAGCTGATTGAGTCCCACTGGAATCAATGCAACAAACTGGTTTAAGTTCAATTATCAAAGCTTAACCTGACCCTGTATTGGACTGTCAGTCAAGTTCCTAACCTTTGGCACACTAGCTGCACTGAGAACCAGCACCAAACAGAATGCTGGATCGTGAACAGAGCAGGGCATATTATTGTGAAAGCTCAAATATTTTCATAAGTTTCAAACCAGATCCCTGCAAACTATGACACCTATTTTTAAAATTATCAACATAGTTTGTATTGTTTTTGTTTTGTTTTTTCTTTCCAAGTACTCAGAAATTGCCTGATTTAGATCTGCAATGGCCCTGGTCTAGTAGTGAATAATTGCCTAATTGCAAAAACACCCTTACAGCCCCAACCTATCCCTCTAGACCAGTGATGGCGAACCTTTTAGAGACCGAGTGCCCAAACTGCAACTCAGAATCCACTTATTTATCGCAAAGTGCCAACAATGAAATAAAACCTGAATTTGCTGACCACTGGCTTTTGGCCGGCCCTGTAAAAGGCATCTGAGAGTATTTCCTACCTTCTGCTAAAATCACAACAGGTTGTGCAGACTCGAACCGGCGACCTTTCGATCAACCAGCCCAAAATCACAACAGTTTGAACCACTGCACCACCTGTGTCCACTAAAATCACAGTCCATGCAAATCCCTGGCAGCTCACTGTCTGGCCATGCGAAAGCTCCGCGAGTTGTGGTTAATGAAAGATGTCCTTGCCTGGCACCCTTAATCTTTCCAAATATGTGCATGGCTGCTGGGGTGATCAATGGCGTGCCGACAGAGAGAGTTCTGTGTGCCCCTTTGGGCACACGTACCATAGGTTCGCCATCACTGCTGTAGACACTACTGAAGATACTACAGAAATCATGATTGCAGTAGTACAATGTATACTGATCCTTTGGCTGGTTAGACTGTGGGGACCTGAAGGTTTGGTCCCTATGGGAAAGCTCATGTCCTTGTCTGTTGCATTCTGCTGTTTGAGCTGATACATGACCTCTGCTCCCTTGTTGCAGTTTATATATGCTTTGCACCATGCTTTGAGTGGCTATAGGGTTAATCATAATCTGTGATCCATGCTTCTTCCTCCCAGCAGTATCAGTCTCACCAGCATTTCTTTGCCAAAAGTCTTTATTATTGCATTCAAGTCTCTGAGCATACACAAAGTGAAATGTCGAACCCTCTCTGACATGCTTTACCCCACACTTTCTTTATGAACCCTTCTGCATCTCTCTCTGGGTGGAGGACTGTGAAACAGGCCTCTGCTGCTCCCACTGTGTCCCTAATTGGGCCACCCTGCAATGGTGGTGTCTGACTATTGGGTCTGTGTCATCAGGGGATGGAAGATACCATCTGAAACATTACCCGCTTCCAAGTCTACTCTCTCAAGATGCTGTAGCTGCTCCCAATTCCCATGGCCGGGTTGTCTGGGCCCTTCATCTGCCCTTGAGCTGATCTCTCCCATAGCTAAACTCCACAGGGACTCCAGGCCTTGATACACGACTGGGGTTTGGATCATTTCAACAACAGCCTCATCATCAGAGTCTGAGTAGTCAGTCCCGCCAGGATAGATAGAATCCCATGCACATGTCTCATCATCGGGATCTGAACTGTCACTCCCGCCAAAATAGGAAGCCTCTTGTCTGTGTGGCTGTGATTTGACAGGACATGTGCATGCAACAGAACCCCATCGTTTGACCTAGATATGGAGCTTGGGAAAGGCTGCCGCTTTCATCTTCTGTGCACAGCACTTAAGGATTAACAAGTTTCTGGCTATTTTGCCCCCCACCCCACCTCAAGAGAGTTAGTTTGTGTTTAACATTACACAGATTGGTTATTCTCAGCACTCAGTTATATGCATAAATGCCACTAAGTACCTACCTACATAGGATCAGTATGGCATGTAAGAGGTAAGATTGTATTCTTAGGATTAATATCAGATCAATAAAATTCCCCTTAAACATAAAAGTTCTGAAAGAAAATGGTTAATTAATAAGCAACAAAAAAGGAACATCATGGAAAAATGTTTATTAAAATAGTTTTATTCTGCTTTTCAGTGCTCACTTGTTTGCTTGTTTAAAGAAGCTGAAGGATGTGGCAAGATTTTGTTGGGGAGTTTAGTAAACCTTGTCTTATCTTCCTTGAGGCATTCAAGACAAAGTCTGATAATACGATGCATTATAACATAATCCTCATAAACAACAGCATTACTAAGATTCCATGTGAAAATATTGCTGCATGTATTGGAGATAGGAAACTAGACTCTTGAATACAGATCAAAACAAAGATATGTCTGTGTTTAAAGGAAAACAAAAACACATACACACAGGGATCATTCACAGGAGCAATTGACTGATATGCCCTAACCTTCAACTCTGAAACTGTGATGAACTTAATGGGTTTGATCTGTTAGCCGAAGCAAACGTTCAGAAATGTTGGAACGGAAGCATATGAGACATGAGGGAGTGAACTGGGTCTTTAGCCAGCCAGCAAGTATACTGATACTGTGTGACAGGCAACTGCAGTTAATACACAATGAAAAAAGGGGAACGCACGCTTGCACAGGCGTGTACATGAATGCTATATTATAGTGTGAACACAAAAAACATTATTTGCAAATTATTTTTATAGGGCAGTGAGACATTCCTTTTTGCACTGGAACAAATGACCTTTAATGGATCTAAATGATTAATATTGCAAAGAGATGTTAGGATATAAATAAATGCAGATTAAAATAGGATTCTCTCTCTCTCTCTCTCTCTCTCTCTCTCTCTCTCTCTCTCTCTCTCTTTCTGGGTGTGTGCATGTGCATGCACATGCATGCATACATATATGTATGTGTATGCACACATATATATACAGGTTCATTAAAACCAAATGGAGCTGCAGTAATGTGCTGTCTTTTTGCCTCTTACTTCCCCTGGCTATACTGGATGTGCAAGGATTTTGGATGGTTAGCTCAGAAACACAGCAAGTTCGCAGCAAAGAGGAGGCATTGGTGCATTGTGTCAGGCTTCTTGGTTTCTTTGCTAGTTACACGCACAGTTGTTTGCCTCCCGTGCATCTAGCAGGGAAACAGAATGGCTCCCAGAGGAGCCATGGAATGCTCCCCCAGCTCCCCTGGTGGCATGCATGGCTTCTACACTGTGAGGGAAGGTAGAGGCATCTCCTCCCTATCCAGTGCAGAAATGAGTGGGCTGCTGGAAAAGAGACCAACTGCTTGACCATTCTTTGAGCAGCCCCATCACTCACCTGAGTGAGAAAAATTAAAGTCATCTTTGCAAGCCAGAGAAGTTGTTAAAAGGAAAGCTACCCTAGTTCCTATGTAACTGAAATAATTACACTTTCTTCTCCTGTTTGTTCCTGCCCCCACTTCATCTGATCTCTCCCACAGTCAAAATCTAGATTGAAAGCTTTTTCCAGTCACTGATCAGTCTTCTTGTATCCTATAAAATGTCAAGCACACGTCTAAATAACAACAACTGAGAGGACAATCACTTGCCGGTGGTGCAAAATATCAGCATCAATTTTCTCCCCTCTACAGAACAACTGAAATACTGTAAGCCTGCCCTTTCTGATTCTGTTTCAATTTTTGTCAATTCCTAGGTAAGCAACAGAATATGGGAGAACACCTAAAATGGTGTTAAAATTAATCAACCAAGGTAAACTCCTGAACCTGTCAAATCCTCAGTCTGCATGAACACAAGATTGATTGATTGATTGATTGATTGATATTTGAATTTATATGCTGCTCAGTAGCCCGACAGGACTGTCTTAAGTGACTAACAATATAAAGATAGAAGCCAACATTACAAGTACAGGGAGAAGAGCTGCAAGGGGTGGGAACTGCTGGAACAGAGTGAACTCTGGTAGGACAGGTAGGTGTTGTGACTGAGGATTGTGAAATTTTGCAGAGCAGAGCCCTGTTGGGACAGGGTCTTTATCTGAAGACATAAGGGACAAGATGACACCATGTAGGCATCAGTGCCATGCCTCGTAGAGCCCAGCTGATAACATTATTGGTCTCTACTTGCTTGGGGCATTGCTGACCAGCACTTCTTTTTGTTTTGTTTTGTTGCTGGTGCTCCTTAGTCCATTATTTTCCAATGACAGCCATTGGAACGGACACAAGGACTTCCTCTTCCTGATAACTGCTTAATAGCAACAGCTGTTGCGGTAGGCATGTTGCCTGCACTTTGTTGGCACATTGTCTCTGTTCATACACATATGACGCTGGCTGAAGCTCTCAGCGTTTATTCTTAGCTGCTTTTTTTCTCTCTTTGTTTTGCTCTATTGTTTTTCCCCCCACATATATATATGTTATTTTGTGAAGTTGATTTATTTTAAATTTTATCAGAGCTTTTGCTTTGTGGAAGATCGCTGCACCCCTTTCCTCTCTGCAGACAACTTATGAGCTGTGATCTTACCTGAATGGCGAATTACGCAAAAACAGCGCTATTTGCAACACGCTTTCTGTCCTGCTAAACAGGTTCAGAGACTTGGATGAGTGAAGCCTTCTCTCAGTTGGGGGAATTCATCAGGATGGCAGCTCATACATCGCATGTTTTGTGTGGCAGTGGGGAAAAAGGGCATGGCTTCTCAACCACAGAAAAAGTCCCAGGAATAGAGGAAACAGAGCATGATGAAAAATAAATGCATCGGAGTTCAGTTTTGCAGTGGACGCACCCAGCTCATCTTCCTATGACTCCTGTGAGACACCAGTTTGGCTATAGAAATTTTAAGATGGGCCTATCATAATATAGTAATGCAGAGTGACTGACATTAACACTCTGTTCTTTAATTTTTAACAAATGATAGATGCGCCAAAGATGACCCAAGCTTGCGATTTCAGCAGTGTAGTTAGAATCCAGATGCTGATCCCATGCTAATCTTGTCTACTCTCTTCTGACGGAGGGGTTCAAAATCCAATGGTTAGGAATAAGCTGCTGATATTCAAATTTCGTATGCTGAAGAGTGGGGCAGAGGAAGAAAGGCGGTGCCTTTTGCAGCTCCAAGGCTGATGAAATCCTCAGCCAACACATATAATGTGCTAATAGGAGACATTGTGAACCACTGTACTGGCCTGAAAAAGAGGAACATGCATGAAAGCACCTGAACAGAATAAGCGTACTCCTGCATTTGAAATTGTTAGATTGCACTTCTATATAATACATCTCAAGTACTAGTCTGCTGGCAATATAGTTTCAATAGATATACTAAGAGAAGAGAAGTGGCAAGAAATCTATGAAAGATTTCTCCCCCCCCCCACGCCTTTTCCCCTCTCTTTTTCTTTTAATCCCTGTGAGGCTCTGTGATTTTTCATAGCTGGACTAAAGTTGTGTCAACGGGAGGCTTGCAACATAAAGTCTGAAATGTTAAAGAAAGCTACAAGGAACAGCTTTGAGGCAAGGTTTCAAGCTTTGTCATCACGCTTGAAGAATTTTCTGTTTAATGTACTGTAATGCAGAATTCAATGGGGACAAGTTTAATTGAGTTTTACACAACCCAGTTGGGAGTAGCGCAGCAAGGCAGGTGATGTCTAGGTTTTTAATCTTCCACTCCGGAGAGGCTTGTTGACGAAGTGGTTCTTTCTCTTTGTAAGAAAAAAAGGAAGCATGAGAAATGATACATCCGTGGATAAAACCAATTGGCAACCCCCAAAGGAATGAGGGCGATAAGGCGAATCCAGCACTTGTAAGAAATAAAAGAATCCAACTGTTCATTTAAATGAGAAACAACACATGTGATTGAGGAGGCAGGGAGGCTGGTCGCCGGAATGGAGAGGAAGGGAGACTAGCAAACATAGCCGCTGATACTGGAACAAGGCTTTCCAGACAAGCAATCTAGTTGTGGTTGTGAGAGGGATTAAGGAGGAGATAACTAATGATGTGTATATGGTGGGTTTTATTTTTTATTTTTTAGAAAACAGGGAATAAAATACTTTTTATGTATCAGGGAAGGCGGGTAAACTTTCAGGAGAGGGGAAGATGCTGCTGTTAGGCAATCTGCACATGCATGCGCGCGCGCACACACACACATATTCCTTCCCCGAGGCCTAACATAGCCTCTCTATCAAGCAGTGTAAAAATAGCACTGGACGCTGCCAGAAACAAAATAAGACCTTCTGTATAAGCCTCATGTATTAAGCTTTAACTATATAGAGTCTGCATGTTTTCTGTTGATACTAAAGCAGCCGAAGTATGGGCAAGTGGTTCAAATAATGTATCACTAAATCATAGCTTTTGTCATTTGCTAAAACATTTTCATATGTATTTAAAGAGAGCTTCCCAGTGTTTCATTTAAATTGTTGTTGCATGGGTTGACATGTGCATCATTCTGCCATGATAATAATTTCACTCGTTCATGTCCTACACCACCTGTCTCCAATCAAAGAACTTCTATTATCTAAACTGTAATTTACTTGTGCAACCAGATTCACTGCTCTTCCTCCAATGTTGCTTTTGTATGGACAAATTCCCTCATTTCTCCCTTGGTGACTGGCATTCCATGACTTCCAGTACTGCATGTTGTGGAAGATGGGGTCAGATCATTGATAGGCACGTGCTTCACATGCAGAAGTTTTGGTGTTTGATGCCTGGCTTCTGCAGGTAAGGCTGGGAAACATCTAATATGTATTTGTAACATTATTGAATATTCCTGGGCATTAATGCTGCAGAATATTTATACTAGCTAATGTCAGGGGAGTTCTGCTGAATACACTGAGTAAAAGGTCTAAGGAAGATAATGAGTGTATTCCAGGAAAGTGTAATATCCAGAAAGCGAATAATTTTCCTACCCTAAATTTCCTTCTCGCTGTGTCTGAATAAAGGCTATGGATTGGATCCAAACATAATTATCCTTATGTTCTTATATTCGAAAACCTATTCAGATCAAGGCAATTTGGTCATGACTAACTGAAACCTCATTGATTTTAGTAGGTCTGCTCCAAGCATGGCCATGTCTGTTTCAAACCCTGTGTGTCCACACTGAGCCATGTTTACATGTCAAATTTCCTCAATATAATCTCGCGATTATAAACCATATCAAGCTACGCATTTGTTCAACCTTTTAATTATCTAAATCTTTTGCATGTGCGATTTGGGCTACAATGCCAACAGCAGAGGTTTTCTGTGTCAGTGTTAGTTCTTTTACATTGTTATAACCCACAAGACCCCTTTAAGTTCATATAATAACTAGGTTGAATCAAATGTCATGTGAGCATCTTTTCTGTTCTCCTCTTCCCCATGCCCCCCATTTTTTGGGAGCAAGTCCCAGCTCTGCTCCCCTAATCCGAACCCTCTGGAGCAGATTCAGATCATGAGAGGGGCTGCAGGAGACAAAGGAAATTACTTTTGTCAGCTGTTTTCATTCTCTGGTGGAAAGACACTGTTGTATTGAAGCTTGTTTATACCTTACATTTAAATATTGTTCGACTTCAAGTAAAGTGACTCATGAGAAAACTGTTGGGACATAATTATGACACGCATCCATGCTGCATAAAAGCAGCCTCTTTTTCACATTTTTGGTTTGCACTTGTGTAAAAGGGAGACAAAGGTATTGTGAAAAGGACAGGTTTGCATGGGGAGGAGGAATGTTGTGCCCCTGCCAGGCTAACCAGGTGGAAGCTTCTCCACCAAAATCCAGTTGACGTTACTTGACTATTTGTGTCAAGATGTGTGCATTGGAGCACAAATCATCAGCTGATGGGAAGTAATGAAGTGGATGTATGACATCCAGACTAAGATGTATATCTGAATATGGATATTGGAGAATGGCAAAGGGTCATTCCATGAGACAATCTCTGTGGATGCTGCCTTTCCCTCGGCTGACATCACTAGCAGCCATTCTAGCAGGTGACACAGACAGGGGCAAAAGAGGAAGCAGGGCCATTCCATGAGTCACCTGTGACACTGTTTAACTTTCTTTTACTTCCGTCCCATCCTTTTCGTGCACTGTTTTCTAGCTTATAAACCTGTAGGCAGGCATTATCCGGATATACTTGTTGCATGTAAGCTAGTCCAGGACCTGCTTTGGTAAAGGAATGGGATTACCATATTTTAACTAAATAACCGAATAATGTCAATAAAATGTATGTCCAGATGTATGGAAATAAATGTATTTATTAACCAAATGAGGAAAAGTGACTGTGTCGCATTGTGTTTTTGTTCTGTTGACATAATCACCAGCTAACCAGCATCCTGTGGAAAGCCCATGCATAGGACATTATGTTTCCTAGCAACTGGTGAACCTAAATGTACTGTCCCTGATACTGGAAGTACCATAAAGCAATCAGGACTGGTTGTAGAGAAATCTCCAGGAGGTAGGAAAGGATTAACCAGAAATTAGTTGGCTTAGGAGATTTTCCAGCTGTCAGGGATGAGGGAGTAATTCATGCGCCCGGGCTTATTGCAGAAGACATGCCCAAGGACATCTGGCTAGAGCCGATACCTTGCAGTAGCAGTGAGATTGCTGGCAGCTGGAGAGGACAAGGGCCTCTTGGACTGCCTGATGGGCATCACTCCATTGCCAGGAGAATGGGGCTCAAAAACCTTGACTTGGAGAGTCTGTAACTCCTGCTGGATCCTGATCTGGGTTACTTTCTGACTGGTAACTCATAGAGCAGCATTAGCTTTATTGTTTTATTCCTGTGGTGCAACAAGGGATCCAAGCACTTGGAATTAGGACACTAGAGGTTTTCATGCTATGCATTATTGCTGCTATCCTCTTACTTTTCTCCATTCCTTTCTGTAACCCAGCATCCCTTGCCCTCTCCTATTGCCTTAATAAACTCTTTTTAACACAATTGGGCGTTTGAGTGAGTCATGGTGCAAGATCTGGTGTCTTCCCCATGGGGCTGAGCTTGGTTACTGGACAGGTTTCTCCAGCAGTGGTGGGTCAAAGGGGGCGGGGAGGGGTCTCTGGCCTTCAGTTACACTAGTATCCATTACTAGTTTTATTCTCTGTGCATCCTTTTTCAAAACTATCCATGTTGGTGGGCCTCACCACATCTTGCAACTTTCCCAACCTGTTTTCCACTAAATGTTTTGTTCATCAAAACAGTGTTTTGTTATTAGCCACCTTGAGCATTATTGGTGGGAAGGCAAGTAGGTAATTAAGTAATTAATCTCTCAGGATTTATAAATATAGTCCTTGTTGGCTGTGGTTGGTGGACAATGTAGTCTAAATGATTCGGAAGTTACCAGATTGGAGAAGCCCGCTGTTCCTGTTCCACCTGCAAAGCAAACTTAAACAAGCACACAAGTGAATAAATCTCTTTGAGGTACATGCAGCATGTTGACTATTCTCCCTTTGCATTTACCTGGAGAAAATGTGGTATCACCCGGTGTTAAGGGCTATACTGCTGTGTCCATGTGCATGAATGAAATAGAACCTCTTTTGGGTACAGAAGCAACAGTGCCTTCTCCTCTGCTATTACTAGAAAAAGGATCAAAAAGGATCAAAGAAGTATTATGTAATATTTTCTCCAAATGTCTATCTAACATTTTCAGAAGCATATGTAAAACAAGCATGACTTTTTATTTCTAGGTAATAGAGGGATTTGGGGGGGGGTATTAAAAAGCCAGTTAATGTTGAAAAAAACACTACAATGTTAAACAAATTTTGCCACATGTTTTATTTGCACAGCTACTCTTTAATGTCTTGTAAGAAGAAACCTTAATATGAAAAGGGCCAACAGTATCACATGAACCTTGTTCATTTCTCTCTATAAATCTCTGTCAACTACCATCTCATATAGGTAGATAATTATGCATTGGCAAGTAAAATACAGGTGCCTTCTTTGTAAGTGTTCACTGCAGCCCAGATGCCCTCGTGAGTCCTAGGAATTACGACCGTACCACTTTTTCCCTGTCCTAATGGAATTAACACCCTTTATAGTGGAGTCAGAAGAGTGTTGGCCTACTTACAGGTTAAGAGAATGGATTTCACAACCACAAACTCTGAGTATAATCTTTAATTCTGTGTGAATGTTGAACTTTGTCCAATTGTACAGACAGTAAAATGTTTGGGGGTGGGGAGGAGGAACAGCCAAAGTAAAGAACTGTGGTTACATTGTGTTTGCCTGCAAAAATGAACACAATTGCTTTGTAGCTGAGCATATCGAATATTCTGAACAAATGATTCACAGCCAGTAATATCAACAGGATTATCTCCTCTTTATAGAAGTATGAACATGAAGTAGCTGCAGCTTTTGCAATGTACAAACAGGTGAGAATCTTTTGTCTTTGTGTAGTTTGATACAGGAAGAAAAGAACATTCCTATGACTAATCTGGCTGCTGGAAGTTTTCTTACCTGGAAGAATATCTGTATTTGCTGGCTCTCCCCCTTCCCCCTCTTGGAGTAACAGGGTAGCAAGTACATGTGTATATCTATAGCATTTGTAATGATGATATCCAATACTACATTATGCTGTGATTATTATGCCCAGGAGAAGTAGCAGTGTCACACCTGCATTTTCCTTGATGCTAGAAAGAACAGGGCATATGGAGAACTGTTGGATACTTATACAGTGAGTGTAAGGTATTTTCTTTCAGCAATTGTCCCTTGTATGCATCGTGAAGATTTATCACAAAAGTAATTTTTGTGAAAAGTCCTAGCATATGGACACTTTCTAGCCACCACAAATTCTACAAGCCTGCTTCTTAAAGCTTGCCAAATGTACAGGTGCTAGACAGCCCAGTCAGGGATCACAGAAAGGAATTGTGGGAAAAGTTACATAAAGATGGGGAAAAGTATGGATAAGGAAAGTTACTTAAGATAATTCTGCTGAATATAGTTCACACAAAGGTGGGGAATAAAATCTTACCAGACCCTGGATCCTACTTATCAGTCTGAGACAACTATCATGCTAGGCCAAGTCAGTTTACCAAGAAGCCTCTGGACTTCATTGCACACCAGTCATACCAACAGCCAACATAACTCTGCCCTGCAGCTTTCCACAATGGAAATGTATTTTAAAAATATGGAGTCTTCTCTTGTTCTCTACCCTTGTTGGAAAGGGCTAATGGCTTTGTTAGGCATAAAGATGACTTTTCAGATGCATGCAGTCTCTACGACACCATACCATTATCACAGCTTGGAAACGGCAGTGGTAAATAATTCATATCGCCATATGTAGCTTTAAACAGACTGGAGTCGTTCCTAGGATAGCTGATAGGTCAGCCAGCCAACCAGAGTGAATTCAGGGTTTCCCCAGTGTATTCTCACTAGAGGGGAGTATTTGTAACTTGCCATTGGCCAGTAGATAAGAGGAAGGTACCTCAATGCGACTCTGAATTTTCCTTCTAAACATTTCAGCTGCTTGTCTGTTCACACACAGATTTTAACATATCAAAACTAGAGACATGGGGCATGGCTTTATCTGTACCCCAAGTGTTGGAAGTTTAGGTTTGTTGCTGGAGTAGTGTAGATTCTTCAGAGAAATTCTGACCTTTCTGACACATTTGAACTACTTTTCAAAGGGTCCTTTTGTTTTGAGTGGGATGACAGCCCATTAAAATGGAGCACTGTATATTCCCTGGGCACAGTGCAATGTTGGTAATGAAATCTGCTGAAAGTACTGGCACTAAGGAATGACTTATATCTAGGAAATGAACAATGGGAAAGTGGTGTGTGTGTGTGTGTGAATCGGCTCACTTTCTCTTGCTTTTAAACAGGAAAATTGTTGGGAAAGGAACATGAAAAGAAAAAAAAATCTATGAGAATATGATGAGATGAAAGTAATGTTAAATGAAATTTTATTCTTCTAAATATGCGTGTCAAGAAAGGCAATTTTAGTTGTACAGTGGTGTAGCATTTTGTTTTTTCTGCAATAAAGCCATCAGATCAATAAAAAATTATGTAGCAGATTATTATTACACTGAGCTCACCATAGCTCTAATCGTAAATAATACAGCAGTTATCCTGGTTATATTAATTATAATTAGAATGCAGATAATGCAGACGGTCTTTTATTACTAGAGCCAAATCAATTTTCCAGTGTTATTCAATGCAAGGTCACACAAAGTTGTTCAAGCTCTTACACTTCTTATGAAATGACCTGCATATGTAAGAGAAGGTTTGGCTCAGCAGCCTAAGACACATTGACTGAGAAGTGCATTGAAATAATTACAGGCATGAACTCTTGCCTATAATGGCAGAATTTCATTTTATAAAGTAAGCAGTACTGTAATCCAGAATCCTTTGTGGTGAGAAGCCTCATGAATCTTTCAGAGAAGGCCAAAGCCATTCTGTTTGGTTGTCAGTCAGAAATCAAAATATATTTCAGCAGTGATTTCCACTGTTATGAAATGTTACATTAAATATATTGAATATACTTTTTGATATCAGTTAGGCTGTAGTCTTAGGCACATACGCTAAACATACATCATATTGAATTGTACTTTTACAATATTGGAGAGATTTTGGCTCTGCAGATTGAGTACAAATTTGCTAATTTAGGCTCTGAGGTCTTCTGAGTTCAGCTTTACAGTAATACAATAGATAAATAGATTTCATTTCAGTTTTATATAGCATCACAAAGGAACTGATACTTTTAAATTCTCCTATTGCTATTGTAAGTGATTTTTTAAAAATCAGGCAATAATCTTCCAGATGCACTAAATTCAGATATTCAAATTCCAAAAGGCAGGGAATGGATGAAGGCCATCATTGCATCTTTATTGTGGTGCTTTATGTTTATTAAAATAGATAAAGAAAACACCATTACAGGACTTTTATACACTTGTTTTATATCTGTCTTTTGGAAAGAGTAAATGTGAGTGTCAGCTCAGGGTTACCTATATGTAGCATTACGGGGCAGAAGTGAATCGAGATGAAAGACGTTTTGATGCACACGTGTTAATATTATTCCTTTTTCCCGTAGATGTAACTGATGGAATGATGATCAAACTCTAAGGACACAGTTCTGATGGTATAATACCTTGCTGTGGAATTTAGGATTATTAGAACTGTAAACAAGCCACATGTTTTCCATAGGAATGATGGTACAAACAATTACTTTGTGCTTCTTTTAAAAATTTAGCAAATGCAAAGGGACAACAGTATAAGCCAATGTGGAGGTTCTCACTCCCTCAGTTGTGACTGGTCCATGACTTGCTGGTGAGAGGGTGGGTGCTGGTGGCAAGCCAGTGGTGGAGGTGAGGAGTCTGGCCAGTTCACTGTCCAGAGATAACGCTGAATAGGCTGTGCTGGTTCATCTCAAAGGGTGGAACATAGTAGCAGATTGAAGGATGGATCTTTCCACTCTGGTGCACTCCTGGATTCTAAACTGGGGTTCAGTTCTGGACTCAGCATTGCAGTCACCAATATTCCTCTGCCCAGCATTGCAGTGTTTTATCATTTTGCTTTGGGCAGAAGGTAACTGCTGGTTAGAGGGACTAAGAATCAAAGTTCTCAAATGGCTTGACAGTTGTGGAGTGTTTGCCTTCTTCATAGAAATATTCTTTGTAGTATATTCACACAAGCCTCACTGCAGTATTATCAAAATTCTGTTTTTCCATGGAATGGGGATACTAGGCAGGATCCATAACTGTGGGAAGTAAAGGTGGGCTTCTCACTGGGGGCTCCTTAGGGGAATTATGTTGTCTTGCTTGAAAGCCTAGTTTGGCTTGGGGCCTGGCTTGCCCGTGACACACTTGGGTTGATCATTAAGGCCTAATGCATAATGGTGGTGGTCTGGTCTTGCCTTCCTCCCACTAATATTTTTCACCATGTGGGCTGGCAGGTTGTAGTATTCAAGAGTTGGGCTGTCTGATGTCTGCATCCTTGTCCTGTGCCAAACTGAGTAAAGTATAACTAATTCTGTGGGGGGCTAGTTTTATTCCCTTTCCTGTCTTAGTGTGGTTCTTGCTTTCTCATTCTGCTCCTGCTCCACATTGTGGACACCATAGGTTTTATCACTGACACCAGTGGAAACAACAAAAACGGATCCCATTTTTGTCCTATGAATGGAATTCTCTTTTGTTAACTTCACTTTGTAAGAATTGAATATGCTTCATTATTTGCTTGTTTATACATTTTGCTTATTTATTTATTATTTATTTTATTTATTACAAGCATTTATATCCCGTCCTTCTGCCAAGCGCTCACCACCTTACTGCATAAATTGAATACTTATAACCTTGGTAGCTGTGCATAATTGCTATTAAACTAACTGAGAACTGGACATATGTGGTATTAATATATATTTTATTCTTGACAGTACTCTGATTTTTCAATCCCATTCTGAAATTCAGTCATTATAATAGAACTGCCACCAGGTATTTCCTCCTTTAAATGGTCAACAACTGAGATATACAGTGCATTTGGTTTTCCAATTACATTTTCCCCATGCTGCAACTAATAAAGGAATCAACACTAGTCTTGCTTGACAAACAAATCTATACTAACATGCTGGAAATGCTTAGACGCTGTCCAAGATATATTATCATGAACTTTATCATTAAATTTATCATGCTGTTGAAATTATGTAGAGCAAACTGGAGAGTATGTAAGTGACAAAGGAAAATAGGGCATGTCTTACAGAAAAAAGGGATCAGAGTGGGGTGAGGGAAAATGGATTAGATAAAATAAAGCTTTAAAAGAGAGCTTTGTTCAGATGTTGTAGTACTGAGTCTAATAACTCATAGTAAAATTGTTAGTCGTAACTAACTTAAATCTCATTTATTTCAGTAAGTTTGTTCTAAGCATGACTAAAAATCTGAATCCACTCCTAATATTTAAGAAATAACATCTCAGTAACCCTTATGAACTCATTCAGCTTCTACTATACCAAGGCATACCATCTGAATAATATATTAGTAGCAATATGCTATGGAAACAAAGCACACACACAGCCATGCATATTCTTTTTTAAGAACTTCTTGTCACATGCACAAGAGAAACTTAAACTGGTGAAGGACAGTCGCTCTCTAGGGCAAGGATACTGTCAGTTCCTTCTGTGCACTGCAAAATAAGTCACTCAGTGGAGAGAGAAGGGCATTTGAACCATTGGTACGTCTTCAGCAAACTGATTGGCTGAAGTGTCTTTCTGTAACATTCTGTGGCAAAATGTTAAGCCAGAATGGCAAGCTTAAGTCAATTCTAAGTGTGGAGAAAGAAGCAATCAGTAGAAAGGCTGGAATGTGCTTGGATCTGAATGTGCAGCAAGACCTTTTATTGCAAGGAATCTCACAGAAAAGCTTAATGGTTAAAGAGGAACCAGGAAAGGCTTGCAGAGTCAGGAAACAAAGTAAGATGAGATTGCAGCAGAACCAGGAAAAGGAACCATCAACCGGATATAGGAAGTTTAGGTAAACTTGGTTAGAAGGAAGAGAAAAGGGCCGGGAAAAGAGCAATTCGTGAAGCAAGTGAAACTGAAGCAAAGCACAGATCTAGTAAAGCTATCTGGGTCTTAATAGGTCCATGGGTTCAGATATACATGCAAAAACTTAGAAGGAAGAAGGCGCTGGTCCTGAGGGGCTCATCTCAAATTTGCCTGCTGCTGATGGATGTCAAATGCATGTCTGTTCCATCTAGCTTTTATCAACTGAACTAGAAAAAGCAAATTTGCCATACATATCAACAACTCTGAACAATTTTTTAGAGTTATCATTGTGAAAGTTGTAGCACCATGTGATGTAGCTTAAAGAATTTATCCAGGGGGCACCAGAAAGTGGCACTATATAAATGCTTAGTATAAAACTTCCTTTTCTCCTTAAGAATTTCTGTTACCCAGAGTATGTATATATATCCTGGTGAATTATAGTCCTTTTTTTTTAAAAAAAGAACTCTATCTCAGAGGTAGCATGTGTATCAGGGGAGGCATGGATTGACATGGTAAGTACCCCTGCTTCAAATAATAGGATTTGGGAATTATTTTCGGTCCAAAACATAAGGAAAGAAAATGTCTAAAAGTGACCTTGTCGTCTGAATTAACTTCCATGAGATTCCACTTTAAAATGATATGCCCAGTATTATCATTTTACTGCCAAAAACTGGGAACACTTCCAAATTTTGACTTACAAAATTATTATACATCCAGCTTTTTAAAAAAGAAGCTTTTTGAAGTGCTCCTTTTTGTTGGATACTGTAATAGATGGCTCTGTACAATCCTGCATAAATGCCCAAGACCAGAAGTTCAGGCTGTCCCCCAGGGCAGCTAATATCTCATAGACTTAGAATATTATTTTTGTTTTGTCCTCTAGTGTGTACGTTTTAACATGCCTCATCACAGGATGCCTTAAATTTGCTTTGTTTTTGTTTTCATTTTTCTGAATTCATACCTAACACCAGTATCTTTCTGCCTTGCTGGCAATGCTGGCTTCAGGAATGCTACAATATTAATAAATAGATAAATGCTGTAATTAATTTTTTAATTTAGTGCATTGTACATTTTTTCCTGTTCAAATGCAAGAAAAGGCTGTGACGGCACGATCGTTACAGAGCAGCCTCCAGTTAATGCAGCATGTTGGATGGCAGGAGGGCACAGGATTGTGAAGATTGTCCTTCTTTATACCTTGTAAATAAAACACCGGTCTTCAGTGGCATATCCCCTCACCCCAATCTGAAACTGTCCCCAAGTGCACTTGAGAGTGCCGAGTGTAAAGGAAACGTTCTTCTTCTCACCTTTTGTACCTTTTCGGGAGGATTACCAGTGACAGAGATAGAATTCGTTCTAAGGGAGTCATCGAAGGGCTTCATAGTCTTCTTTGATCTGTGCTTGCTTTCAGTACCACTGTTTCAGAAATGCCCTTTCTGCCTCTTGATCACAACATGAAGCAAAAAGTACCATCTGGACTCGGCACGCTAAAAAGTCAGAGATCTGTAGGTTACATTTGTGCCCCAAAGGACATTTTCTTTCTGTTAAGCTGGTGTGTACTTTAGTCTGTCAGTGATAACTAACAGAATTGCAGCATTGTAATTTTAATTGGCAACTGTCCATTTATATCCTCCAGGTTTTTTCCCTCTTTTGTTTCCCTCTGGCAACCTCTTTTTGTGGTTGGCTCATCTGCTCTGGTGCCCATAGCAACACCCATGTGCAAAGCCATATTCACTGGGGTACAGCAGGTTCCAGATACCAGAGGTTGGTGATGCTGTTTCAGAACAGCAGACTTTTGCTAGAGTCAGTGATCCAAAGAGCTTGCCAGCTTAGCTCTGCATGGCATTTTTGTAATTCCGTAATATTGTTACACCTCATTCACTCAGGGTCCTTAAATCTTAGTGGACAGTTAAGGTTATAAGCACAGAAGTCTCCTAAATAAATAAGCGCAAGATACAGTGCCCTAATGCTGCAAGATACTGGAAGAGACATGGAGAGGAGTGAAATAAAAACTGCAACATTTTCCAAAGTGATTTGGGGTATTGTAGGGGTCTAAATGAAATACTTCAGATGTATTTAAGAACCCCCAGAGTCTATGGGGTGTGGATTGATAATGAACAGGCTAACAAATAAAGGTATTTTTAAAAACAGCTTTGCCTGCTTCTCATAGGCATATCTGTAGGTAAATGAAACTGTCAAGAATAAAAACTGATATTATACTCTACCTCATCCTTATACTTGAATAGTATATTAATAGAATATCTCTGGCATGACGTCCAGATGGAAATGCCATGTAGGTCTGTTGAAGCAAAAAGGACAAGGAGACCCGTGGCACCTTAAAGACTAACACATAAAGTGTAGTGTAAACTTCCATATGTAAGAGCTCAGTAGGAATCATGGAGAAATCCACAAACCACTGAAATGTATTCAGTTTTGTTCAAATCAAGCTGTAGATTCTGTAGCAAATCAACTTTCTCTCCATTCCTCAGACTTCCAGACTGTTCTTTCCCCCACTTTGGGGAGGTATGTGGATTAATTCACATGAGTTGCAGTACACATTAGCAAATGAGTTCAAATGTGCACCTTAATTCCTTGTGCACATTGGCAAATGCTCTGATCTTCATTAGTTAATGTGCATCATTTCAGATTTCTGAAGAAATGGTGATGATTATTTACATGCTCTGCACATCCTGAATATTTGATTGTTCTGGGAGTTACTTGCCTGCCATAGGGACACATTCAGATACTGAATTTTGTATCTGCAGGCTGAACTTGTACACTTCAGCAGCTTGTACACCACCATCTAAGCTTGGTGTGTTTTGCCTCTTATTTTATTCTAAAGTTGTTTGTTCTTCACCACAACTAAAAGAAAGAAATGTGCAAAGCCGTGAGATCTGTGTATTAAAATCATTTCTGAATGTATTGATCTGAACATGGTGAGATCCTTGTACCACTAAGATTTGATGGTAGGATTTTTTTTTCCAGTAATGCCATTCAACTCAAAATCAGGATATTTTATTTAAATGTTAGATCCTCTTTGAGTTTCAAAGACTTTACACAGACCAATTATTTGCACTGCATCCCATTATAATGATTTTCATTGTAATATGTCAACAAAATAGAGGAAGAGGAAAAACTGGAACTAATATATCAGAATATATCGATTTGGGTGAATACATAAGATAGAATAGAATAGGAGTTGAAAGGGGCATATAAGGAGATCGAGGACAACTCTCTTCCACTTCCATGTGTGGTCACCCATCCAGCTGCAGACCTGCACCTATCAGCTTAGAAAAAATGACTCGACATGCTAGTTCAAGTGTATAGCGAAGCAGGCAGGTATATGTATATATAGGTTTGCATGCTAAAAAGCAGAGACATCACCCTGCCAACAAAAGTGCGTATAGTCAAGGCTATGGCTTTGCCAGTTGCAATGTATGGCTGTGAAAGTTGGACCATAAGGAAGGCTGCGTGCCAAAGGATTGAGACCTTTGAATTGTGGTGCTGGCTGAGACTCCTGCAAGTCCCTTGGACTGCAAGGCGATCAAACCGGTCAGTCCTAGAGGAGATCAACCCTGACTGCTCTTTAGAAGGCCAGATCCTGAAGGTGAAACTCAAATACTTTGGCCACTTAATGAGAAGGAAGGACTCACTGGAGAAGAGCCTAATGCTGGGAACAATAGATGGCAAAAGAAGAAGGGGACGGCAGAGGATGAGGTGGCTAGA
>NW_025335349.1:16140027-16165027 GCF_004798865.1 Varanus komodoensis
GGTGGCTAGATGGAGTCACTGAAGCAGTTGGTGTGAGCTTAAGTGGACTCCGGGGGATGGTGGAGGACAGGAAGGCCTGGAGGAATGTTGTCTATGGGGTCGCGATGGGTCGGACATGACTTCATGACTAACAACAACAATGCGTAAAAATATAGCTTGCTAAGAATTGTACATACGGTTTAGCCATAGCA
This sequence comes from Varanus komodoensis, assembly GCF_004798865.1. NCBI lineage: Eukaryota > Metazoa > Chordata > Lepidosauria > Squamata > Varanidae > Varanus > Varanus komodoensis. The sequence continues at coordinate 16,140,219 of NW_025335349.1, forward strand.
GACCTATTATTTGCTTTATGTCCAATGAAGTACTTCTCATATTTTATAGAAAATGGGCTGTAGAGTTTGATCTTAAGCTTTCTCTGAGTGGGCAGGTAGGCCAGTTTATGAATCGACACCATTGAAATGGAAGAGACATACCAAAAATCCTCTGAAGAAACAGAAGTAGTCTTCAGTTTTACCATTTTCAAAGAGTTAAGAATAGCAGTTTGAGAAAAACATTGCATACATTTACAAAGGGAATTTTTGTTACACTACGTATGAGGCTGACTGATACTGAGTTAGCACATTGGCTCAGTATTATCTGATCGGATTGGCTGCAGTTCTCCAGATTCTCAAGCAAGAATCTTCCTTGTTCACTGTTGCTCAAAATGTTATCTGGAAGCACGGCAGCTTGAAAATTGGACCGTCTTCATGTAGTGTCTCTGTACTACACTGCCATAATTTCTTTCCATCATAGCCATGGGACTCCAGATGTGTTGAACTGCAACTCCCATAATTCCCAGTTGCAATCCAACACATCTTCAGGGCACAAAATTGGGGAAGGATGCATCACACATACTCATATTATTTCCCTTTTATTATGTTTATTGTTGGCTTCCCCACCTCTGTACCGTGCAGATGTATTAGGTCCTAATCAGAAATTATGAGATTGACAGTGCAGCACCAGTTTGGGGATGGCATATTTCTTACATCCATTTGGATGTATGAAAAGTTTCTTGCATATTATTTCTGCTCCCTGCCAAGAGTGTCATCAGAATCACAGCCAGGGTAGTTTTGATTAGCTTGGTTTAACATCTCAGCATCCAAGTAAAAAGTAATCTTCCATTAGCTCATGTGCTTCAGAACAAGGCTTGTGGTGTACCTCATGCACAGAATTTGAGGGACGAGGGTCCCAAATGACAGCATCTTAAATTTGTACCCCCTGCCCTGTTTCCTACCACTTTTCTCACACCACATAAAAATGGCACAAGGTATTTTGCTTGGCAGGAATTTCCCATTTGGAGGTGCCCATTGACTGCGGTTGCTCCATTCTTTATCAGATACATTGGCCTGTTTGACTAAGGTTGTGCTACTTGCTCAATTCATCTCATTCACATTATTGAGATATTCTTCCTCTGCTAGCACCTGCAGTAGTAGTATGCAGGGAACTGATACCTGCGAGCCCTGACTGGATCTCCTGCTAGACTTTTTGAGTGGCAAATGCAGCGATGGCGCTTCCAGCCTCCATTGGGTTGGAGGAGAGGTTAATCCTTTCCTCTAACAATGTTTTCCCATTTGAAATCCCTCTCCAGAAGCTTCAATTTGCCCCATGTAGCAAAACCTACAGATACTCTACAAGGTATAAATCTAAATGCAGCAACATGAGAACATAGGTGTGAAGCATATAATTGCTAATAGTATCTATTTTTCCCTGTATTCTCTCTGCCTAATATATGTCTTCCTGTGATATATATATATATCTGTCCCTATATATATAGGGACAGAGTGAGAATATGAAAGAGAGCATGAATTTAATATATACCTATAGATATATAGAGGTCATGTACTTATCCAGACTATAGACCAAGTGCATGGCACTTGTATACATGCATCCAAAGGTATTTTCTATTTAGGAAGGGGAAAAATGAAATTTCTACTAGAATTCTGTGCTTGCACACAATTGAAAGGTAGTGGCATTCCCAAACTTAAGAAGCTCTGAAAGTTTGCACTACCCTCATGTCCCTATACTTTGAACAGGGGAGGCTGCAATCCTATATATACTTACATGGGTTGAGGCCCACCAAACTCAGTGTGTCTTACTTCTGAATAAGAGTTTAAGATTGCATTGTTAATTGTTGCAAATCTTCCTTGCAGCTGGGCTGGAGTCCTGTGATTGGTTCTTTCTGTAAGGTGAGATTTCAAAGTATAAAGTCACTGCTTTCCTGTGTTAATAGTCAATATCAACTGTGCACAATGTAGCAAAGCTGCCTCAGTGTTCAAAAGAGGAAGCCTCATTCTTCCATAAAAATTTTACAGTTGTAAGAATAATCCAGTTAATACAGAATTCTGGAACTTGATCCTGCAAGATGCTAAGCCCTCTGCCTTGATGCTGAAATGCATTTAGGGATATCCATAAGGGTGAGGGATATCTGTAAGGGAGAATTCGCATGGCCTTCATTGGCAGTTCTGAGAAGATTTCACTTGCTTGAGAACTTTGTTGTATCAGAGAAGGAGTGCCTAGCTGAGTGCATTATCAATCCCTTTTTGGTGCACTAATTTTAAATCATCCTTATTCAGAAAGTTCTACATACTTTGAATTTTAGGGGCTTATAAAAAGCATTTTATTTCAGTTCATACTTGTGAGAATGTTGATCAAGCATTTTTCTGTGATACATGGTGGGCCCTGAGATCATACAAACACTGGAAGCCGCCTTGTCCAGTCAGGCCATGGGTCTTCTGGTTCAGTATTGTTGATACCGACTGGCAGTGGCTTTCCAGGGTTCCAGAGCCTTTCCTCTTCCTTTCTGATGATGATGGGAACTGAACTAAAGGACCTTCTCAAAGCAAAGCTTGTGCTTTGTAACTGAACTATGGTCCCTGCAGGTATCAGAGTCCTCTTCCTATCCTATGATATGCCATCAAGAGCCATACAAGAATCCTTCTGTCCTGTTTAAATGAAAAATTGGGGGTCATTGAGTCTGTCTAGCTGGCCTTTCTTATTGTGGGTGGGGATATTATCCTATCCCATTTTGACTTCTCTGAGGTTGTCCTTGTGACTTTGGAAGAGTAATCACAGATGTGCTTTCTCCAGCAGATCCATTGTTTTCCCTGAATTAATTAGCAAAGGTTGTGTTGCACCTGCTGCATAGCTTTTTGAGCCTCTTCAAATACGAAGACTTTTAATCGCAGTTCATCTGCTTCTGACATTCACAAAAAGCACATTTGATTTCTTATAACAGTGTCTTGCTATCTTTGTTTATATTTCCATAGCCAAACCTATGTTGTAATTTTTGAAAACCAAATCATGAAAACGGAGCAGGAAAGTTTTTTTTCCTTTGCTTCTCACTTATGGAAAGCTAGAAACCACCCATCTCAAGAACATCAAATATATTTTTCTTGTCACATGGGTGCTTCACAGGTTAGCAGCCATACACACATCCTACTATTTTCCAGAAAATGAGGGTTCTGGTTCTAGACTGTGTTGTGCAGACTGGGTATAGGGTTCATAACTGCCACAAATGCACTATTCTCATCAAGAGTGAAATTTTTCCTAAACGTGACCCAATCAGTATCCAATATTCAGGCCTGAATGGACTTCCGTTCATAGTCTACAAAATTAAACACTTGCAATCTCGTTGATTTTTAAACTTCAGAAACATAAGCAGGCATACATTCATGTATTTTTAGAAAACATGGCTATGCTCTTTTGATCAATGGCTCAGTGATCAGTGTTCTCTTTCTATCCTATGCCCTCCTGGCATGACTTACCAGCATTGGGCAGAGACATCATAGAAGGCCTTTTAATTCCTATCCTTTGCACCTTTGAATTCCTACTCTTCCACTCCTTTTTGCCCTCTGTTGCAACCTTGGCATAGTAGCTGTTGGGATCTTTTCAGTGGAGCAGAACTGGAGGAGAGATAATAGTCCAATCAGATTTCCTATCCAGAGGTCGATGGTTGTCTGCAGCTTGGGAGGTGAAAGCTTCGGTCCTTGGGAGGGGACTTATCCTATGGTCCCTATGAATGTCCTCCCAGGAATTTTCAACAAGTTTTATGTTTATAAAAGCATTAATAACCTGCACTATTTTTTGCAATGCTTTGCTTATATATTCTTAAATATATAATTAGAGCTTGATGGTTAAGCACAGAGGGCACAGTTCCTGCCTCTTTTCAGAGATACTTATATTCAGGCTTAGCCGAGGTATTTTTCTTTCCAGGAGTTCTCTCTCTCTCTCTGTGGATGCAAGCCCTTTATATCCACTCAATATCCAGGCTGCTTAATACATGGGATACATGCATCCCATGTAGACATTCTGTCATCTCTCTCTTCTACAGGGCTCTAGCCCACAGCTTGCACTTTGGCCTCACGCCAATGCATTTTTTAAAAAATGGAAGTTGCGATTCTTAAGATCCTCTGTTCTTGTATGTACACTTTGTAGGCCAGCACAGCGCTGAAATAATGAAATGCACACATTCCTGTCCTCTGTTTATCTCTTGAACTCACAGTAAGGTCAAATAGTAAAAAGAATAGAGTGTTATGGATTCAAGCGTACTGTGACCTGAAGATTCAAGACAGAACAATAACATGATGGGCAATCAGTTAAAGGAAATACTGCCAAAGGAAAGCAGACACAATGACAGAAAGAATACTTGGATTGGGTATCCTCTTCTCTACTCTTTGTTTCATCTTTGTGGGAAATAGCTGCTCTCTGTAGTCTTCAGCATTCCTATGAATTTTTTCTGACACTAGGAACCAAGTAAAGGTCAAATTTTGAAGAGTAATGTTCTTCAGTGGTAGCAAGAGAAGAAAATCACCTTGCATAATGGAAATACTTGTCATATGTCTTTACAAGCATCCTACAATGTCGGCACTGCCTCCTGCCAAACTGTATGGGGAAACAGGATCTGAAAAGTGAAGACAAAACACAGGCACAATTTAGGCAATCCAGAGTGAAGCACAAAGGCTCAAAAGGCATTAGAATGAGGGCAAGGTTCTGCAAAAACACGTGAATCCCTGTGTCAGACTGGAGAAACAGCCTGGACAATTGACCCATATACACCTTGCTGCATTGCCTGCTTTCTGAGATCAGCTGTATACCTGGCATTGATAGGCGGACTCTGTGTGAGTCCTTCCTTTGACCGGACATCAGTGACAATGTATAGAGGTGGGTGAGAATTTTGTTTCAGTTCAATTCTGGTTATGAATTTACCAGAATTCACAAAGTTGTCCATTCCTGGGGCAAAAGGAAATTGAGCTTAAAAATCAACTTAAGAAGTCAAGTATGACAAAATAATTCATCCAGCCTACAGCGTGGAGTGCTTTGTTCTTGAAAATCTGGCTTGACTCCCTGTGTATGCAACTAGGATAGTGTTTAATTAGGGACACCATCTCTTGATTATTTTTACAAGCTTCTCAGATTTTAAAAGTTACATAGCAGGAAGTTATATCATGCTATGCCATGTGCTGAGAATTGTTGTAGCTATTAAATAGAGTTGGGTGAGAATCTCACTTCAGTTCATTTTTATAGAAATTTACCGAAATTTTTAAAGTTTTCATGTTCAAGACAAAAGGAAATTGCAATTTTCAAAAATGAATTAATTTCAGGTGAATGTAAAACTGACAGTTTTTACTGTCACTGACATTACAATTTATTTATTTATTGGATTTCTAGCCTGCCCTATTAGCATAGAGTGAGGAAAACAACATTTTACTTACTTGGGCTTACGGGGAGTATTGTCTAGGGAAAATATTAAATTGAGGCCATACTTGAAGCTGGCCATTCATTCATTTAAAACATTTATATCCCACCCTACATGAGAAAAACATCCCAGTATGGGTTACAATTTTTTTAACAATAACAACAAATAATAACAAGAATTATATCAATTAATAACAACAACAAATAATCCCTGCAAACAGCAAAAACATAATCTCAGCAAAGTCCAAATCAAAATCAGAAACAAAGGCAAAAACAAAAACAAAAAAGTGACTGTGTATGTTAAAACCAATTAAAATTTCTAATTCTTAAAATGACAGGTAAATATAAAGGTTTTCCCCTGGCTCTGGAAGGAATATAAGGTCAGCACCAGGCAAACTTCTCTGGGGAGTGGATTCCAGGGTCTGGGTGCAACCGCAGAGAAGACCCTCCTCCAGGTAGAGACCTTCTTTACCTCCTTCAGGGAGGGTTCCCAGAGCAGAGCTTTCTCTGTAGATCTTAGGGGGCGCAAGGGCATATAGGGAAGGAGCCATTTATAGAACTGCATCTCTCTGTGCTGATACAGGGCAGGAACGGGGAACCTCAGATCAATCTTATATGCTCCCAAGATCATAGGGTTGCTCTCTTAATAAACTTCTTAGGCATCTGCCAAGACTGTAGTCTTCCAAAAGCATTTTACAATGTAAAGGATATTGTAACGTGGTCACACAGAGAACTTGGCCAGAGGCAATTTACCCCCAACCAAAAGTAGCTTCCCACTCTTAATATAATTTAGCTAAATTTATGGCGTGCTGGGACATAATGGGAGTTGTAGGTCCTTCCTATGGCTGAACATTCATAGGATTGCACCCTTAAAGATTCTTACAGTCCGTTAAATGTCTGCTGAGCTCTACCCCTGCACACAGATAAATGTACATTGCAGACCTATTGTAAAAATCTGTTATTCCTGTTTGCAATGGCATGTCTTCATGATTTTGAACAAAACCAAAATATGAACGTCCAGCAGCGAGTTGAAAAAAAAGGCTCTGCTGTAGTACCCCAGCCTTGATGGCAAATTCCTTTTCACCCCATCTGCTATCTCAAATGCCAAATCCTAGGAATACCACATGTTCCAAAGTATCAAAAATTAACCATGTGTGTGAAGCTTACTCATCAGTACATATTTCTCACTGGAGAAAGGAATAGTTTTTGGCTTGCATAAAACGTTGGAATACAGAAAGCCAAAATTGGAATAGGAAATGTGTTATCTAATCCTTCATCCCACTTCTTGAGGCTATCTGTCTATCAATCATGATTGCTAGAGATAAACTAATTCCCCTGCACCCACTCCCATTTTGACTGGGATGTGGAATCAGCAAACCGTACTGTTTTATATAGCAAAAATGGAAGAACACAGGAAAGTAGCTTGTCTCATTCTAAGCTTGGTTAGGATTTGATGATTAATATCAAATAACCATTCAGTCTTAGAGGAGATCAACCCTGACTGCTCTTTAGGTGGCCAGATCCTGAAGATGAAACTCAAATACTTTGGCCACCTAATGAGAAGGAAGGACTCCCTGGAGAAGAGTCTAATGCCGGGAACAATAGATGGCAAAAGAAGGGGACAGCAGAGGATGAGGAGGCTAGATAGAGTCACTGAAGCAGTTGGTGTGAGCTTGAGTGGACTCTGGGGGATGGTGGAGGACAGCAAGGCCTGGAGAAATGTTGTCCATGGGGTTGCAATGGGTCGGATGTGACTTTGCAACTAGCATAGTCCACAAATAGGAACATATTGCAGTCTAATCCATAGCCCCAAACACTTTCCCTGATTTCTTTTTTCAAAGCCCTGATTTGGTCGCTGCTGCAGCATTTGCTTTTTTGGCAGCAAGGGAAGCAGGTAGAGAAAAATGCTGTAACAAGAGAATGACTGAGTACCATTTCTTAATACAACAGGATAATGCATTTGCTATAATATTATAGGATTGAACCCGTGGCTGATCACAAGAAACAGCCAGGTGCAATATTCCTCCTGCCCCATGGGCAGGACCGTTATCCTCAGATTCCTAGCTTGTTTGCTTGCTTTGAAAAGCAAGTCTTTAGTCCCTATACAACCAGAGATCTGAGGAGAACTGTGTAGTTTCTGTTCTGTTCATTTGTCTCATGAGAAACTAACCTGTTTCTATATTTCAGTATTTTTAGCCATGGCAATGATGAACATCCCCTCTGCCTTGAGAAGGTCTTCCTGGTTCATCTTTAAGTCTTTGTGTAATCTGTATCAGGAAGGAGTGGCAATCTCATAAAAATATTTAGAAAGCTAGGATTTTATTGCAGCAGAGATTGGGCAGTTGTGCTCTACCAAAAAAACAAAAAGTACAAGGAAAGACAAAATAATAAAATAGTGTGTTAAAAATAGGCTCTCAATCAAACCATGGCTAGTCAGTCAAGGAAGGCTTCTTGAAATAAGGATCTTTTTAGGAGGTAGTAAAATCAACCTTGTATTGATTTTGGCTATGGAGGTCCCTATCTGACCTCCATAGCCAAGGAGTCCCAAAGGAATTCAGCCCATACACTGAAGGCTCTTTTCTGGGTAGTTTTCAGCCAGAGTATAGGTCCATGCATGACCCCCATGAGCACACCATCTGATGATCTCAGGAACTTTGTAGGTTGGTAAGGGAGAAGGTGCTATCTCAAATATCCTGGCCCCAAACAGTTTATGTCACTGTACACTGGTACCAAAGGCTGAAATCTGACCTTGTAGCAAACAGGCAGTCAGTGCAGTTCCTTCAGCAAAGCAATTGCAGGTGGAAAAGGGGCAGCTCCTGAAAGGAGCAGGACTGCTGCATTCCACACTAGATCCAGCTTCTGGACCAGCCTCAAGAGCAGCATCACATAGAAAGCATTGCAGTAATACAGTCTTGATTTAATTCCGCCTGTACCACTGTTGTCAAGTTATCCGTATCCAGCAGATGCCACAGCTGGTGAGCCAGTTAAAGATGGTAACAGGCACTTCGGGATACCCTGGTCACTTTGGACTCCTGTGACAGCTATGGATGTAGGAGTACTCCCAGTCTACAAACTTGATATTTCAAAAGGAGTGCAACAAATTTAAGAACAGGCAATCAGTCACAGGGCTTCCTTCTTGAGAGAATTCAGCTTCAGTTTATTGGCCCTTATCCAAGTGATCACTACATCTAAGCACCGATATAGGACACACACAACTTAACATTGTTCAGATATCCCAGGAAGACAGAGTGGTGTATGATGACACTTGGTTCCAAATCCCCTAAGAACGGGGCCCAGTGGGTTCATATTGAGGTTGAATAACACTAGTGGCAGGCCCTGTAGAACTCCACAGCTCAGTTGCTTATTGGCCAAGGTCACCCATTGGTCACCCAATGACTACATTTTGAAATTGACCCTACAGTATTTGTTTATTTATTTGTTTTATTTATTTATTAAATTTTATAAAAGCTGCCCATTAGCATCAGCTCCCTGGGTGGGACAAGAATTGCATGGCATTTCCAATGCCCAACCCTAGAGTTAACCCCACCCCACCCCCAAAAATAAATAAATAAAAATACTGTGGTTGATTGTATTGAAAGCAGATGAGAGATCAAGCAGCATTAGCAGGATTACACAGCCTCTGTCTCCTCCCAGTACAAGTTCCTTGACCAGAACAACACCCAGATTGGAATGGTTTTAGATGACCACAACCATTTTGTTGTTTATTTTTTATATATTTATTTAGAATATTTATATTTTGTTGTTGTTAGTCACGAAGCCATGTCTGACCCATCGCAACCCCATGGACAACATTCCTCCAGGCCTTCCTGTCCTCCACAATCCCCCAGAGTCCACTTAAGCTCACACCAACTGCTTCAGTGACTCCATCTAGCCACCTCATCCTCTGCCGTCCCCTTCTTTTGCCATCTATTGTTCCCAGCATTAGGCTCTTCTCCAGAGAGTCCTTCCTTCCCATTAGGTGTCCAAAGTCTTTGAGTTTCATCTTCAGGATCTGGCCTTCTAAAGAGCAGTCAGGGTTTATCTCCTCTAGGATTGACTGGTTTGATCACCTTGCAGTTCAAGGGACTCACAGGAGTCTCCACCAGCACCACAATCCAAAGGCCTCAATCCTTTGGTGCTCAGCCTTCCTTATGGTCCAAATTTCACAGCCATAAATTGCAACTGGGAAAACCATAGCCTTGACTACATGCACTTTTGTTGGCAGGGTGATGTCTCTGCTTTTTAGTACGCTATCTAGATTTGCCATAGCTTTCCTCCCCAGGAGCAAGCATCTTTTAATTTCTTGGCTGCGGTCCCCGTCTGCGGTGATCTTGGAGCCCAGGAAAATAAAATCTGTCACTACCTCCATTTTCCCCCCATCTATTTGCCAGGAAGTTAGAGGACTGGATGCCATGATCTTAGTTTTCTTAATGTTGAGTTTCAAGCCAACTTTTGTGCTCTCCTCCTTCACCCGCATCTAGAGGCTCTTTAGTTCCTCTTCACTTTCTGCCATTAGAGTGGTTTCATCTGCATATCTGAGGTTGTTGATATTCCCCCCAGTACTCTTAATTCCAACTGGTGATTCATCTAGTCCCACCTTTCTCATGATGTGCTCTGCATATAAGTTAAATAGGCAGGGCGACAGTATACAGCCTTGTCGAACTCCTTTCTCAATTTTGAACCAGCGGTTCTGTGTCCAGTTCTCACTGTTGCTTCTTGACCCGCATATAGGTTTCTCAAGAGACAAATAAGATGGTCTGGTACTCCCATCTCTTTAAGAACTTGCCACAATTTGTTGTGATCCACACAATGAATAGTCAATGAAGCAGAAGTAGATGTTTTTCTGGAACTCCCTAGCTTTCTCCATGATCCAGTGTATGTTGGCAATTTGATCTCTAGTTCCTCTCCCTCCTCGAAATCCTGCCTGTACTTCTGGTAGTGCTCAGTCCACATACTGCTGGAGCCTAGATTGTAGGATTTTGAGCATCACTTTGCTAGCATGTGGAATGAGTGCAATGGTACGGTAGTTTGAACATTCTTTGGCATTGTCCTTCTTTGGGATGGGAATGTAAACTGACCTTTTCCAATCCTGTGGCCACTGTTGAGTTTTCCAAATTTGCTGCCATATTGAGTGTAGCACTTTTACTGCATCGTTTAAGTTTTTGAATAGCTCAGCTGGAGTACTGTCACCTCCACTAGCTTTGTTGTTGCTCATACTTCCTAAGGCCCATTTGACTTCACATTCCAGGATGTGTGGCTCGATGTCAGTGACCACCCCATCGTGGTTAGATATGCTATAATATGGTATACATTTTAATGATATTTAATTATGAGCATTTTAAAAACCCTGACAATGCATGCATATAGAGTTTGTACCCCTATTGCAGGAGACAGAGTTACAGTGGAGAAAGGATAGGTTATAGCTAGAGGTACACTACACTGGGAATTCAGTTCCTCTTTGGCCTTATGGGATTCTGCAGCCTTTCTAATAACTTCTACCTGGAGATTTTTTCCCGATATCAGAAAAAAATACAGATTAACATTTGGGACACGAAGGAGATTTTGAACTTTGTTTAAATGGTGTCAGAATTTTTCTGTCCTCACCCTGAGAGTCTTGAGAAAGTGTACATGATTGGAAGTCCACACATCTGGTGTATAGCCCCAGAGACTTGGAAATATCCTTGTCAGTTAATCCTCTCCATGTACTACTTTTTCTATCCCAGCAGTACTTTGAAGTTCTCAAAGAATGTGTCAATTCCCTGTCCCCTTCATTCTGGAAGTGCCAAAGTGGAAGATGAAATCGCCATATTCCTTGACAAATATGGGATACTGCTCTTCTAGAATAACAAAGTATTTATAAGAGGGAAATATACCTCTATGGGCCTACATAGCAGACAGGATGATTTCTGATCTTGCATATGTGCTCAAGATCATCAATAAAAAATGCACACATTCAAAGACACTGCGCCTGCCGAATTGTGGAGCTGGAGGTCTGGAGCTGAATCAGCGTCAATGTAGCACCATACAATCTTGTAAGGACAAGCTGAGGTAGCTGTAATGCACATAGATTTCAGAGAATATGCATATTTTAGCTCTTGAGGAGGCTCAAGTGGAACCTAATCCATGTCTCGCTTAGTGCCAGCCTTGGAGTTGAGATATTGTGCTCATCAGATTCTCAGAAAAGAGTACTTTTTGTGTACTGTAAAAATCCTACTGTGAAGATACCTGAATCTATTTTGTCGTGCCATGAAATGGACTTCAAGTTGAGCAAGTTACTTCTACCCAGTTTTTAGCATGTCTTCTACCCCTGCAATGGCCATTATCAGTGTGAAAGGAGACAGGGCTGAAATGGAAGGTTTTAACTACAGGTTAAAATAAATTGTTCACACTCCAGGTTGCCTAAGGATAGACTTAGTCTACAAATTTTCAGACACTAATCTTTTCAGACTTGGTGCTCAGGCCTTAACACTTCTCTGCTGCCAGATCTCCCCCACATTATGGAACTTCTCTCTAATGCTATCAGGACTTTTTAAAAGTCTGCAAAAAGAGCATTGGTATGATTTAAAGTCAAGCCATGCAAGTGCTGTATTGTTAGTTGGGCTAAAGACAATATGAAAACTCAGTTGAATAGTCAACAGTCTAGAATCTCTGATCAAGTATACCTATTTCTCTTCCCCTTCCAAATACACCCTATATGTTGTTGTCTTCTGCTTTCCCCAACTTGGTGCCTTGCAGAAGTTTTAGACTTAAATTCCCATCAGCCCTGGCCAGAATGTCCAATTGTCAGGGATGGTGGGAGTGGTCATCCAAAACATCTGGAAGGCAGCAGATTGCAGAAGACTGCTCTACAGAAAACCTATGTTTTCACAATGAAGGAAATTATTGCAGGCTAGTCCTATGAAGTAGTTGATGTTATAAGATGCACGACAGCGGAAATCATATTCTTAAGACAGCTGTACTGTGTTTGTGTCTTCTCCACATATCTTGTTCCTAGGTTTTATTTGGTTTTCATGCTGCATAACAAATAAAGTTTCGTTGAAAGACATGATGCTCCTTTAATATAACATTTTTCTGCATTGATGTTGCTCGGTTCCCAGGTTCTTCTTGCATTCTCTGTAGGCATCTAATTATCTTGGAATCTGCTGCTGAGCCACAAAGTATACTCATCCAGATAATGCATAGGTATATTGCAGTGGTGTGTGCTATGCAGGTGATTATAACCACAAACTGCTGTGCACCTTTGCCTCTGTTAGCCATGGAAAAATTCTTGGAAAAGCCCATGACTGTACCCTTGCTTATTTTAAATAAGTCCACTCAGGGGAATTAGAAATACTTTGCTTGCAGTGCAGTCAGTACCCGTGGGACATAAATTTCTTCTCCTTTCCTTCATGCAATGACTTTGCTTGGCTCCAATAAGTGCTCAACTTTGTTTAGGGCAAGAACTGCAAGGGATGGGAGCTACATTGCACAATTTACTTGTATAGCTCATTATTAGCTACCGGCAGCTTAAGCCTTTTCATGGTAGCTGTGCAGTCTGCTACTGGGTCATAGAGAGAGAAGAGTCCTGATGATCTTCCCATTCCACAAATGCTGCCCTGAACATGGTACCAGCCAGTGGCCCATCTGACAAATGCTAGATGCCCCTATCCATCCTAGCATTTAGACAATCTATTGAAATAGAGTTAATTCATGGAGATGATGTACAGAATGAAACTGCTAGTTTACTGCAGCTTAGAAATCTTCTCCTTCCCCTTCTCCGTGTGTACTTTTTCCCATTCAGTATGGTACAGTCCTGCAATGTATGCCTTGATTGTGGTCTCTGCATTACTGTTTCCCTACACCACGTTTGGGGATGGCAAATTTCATGTTTGCTTATTTTCACAAGACAGTCTTGTAAAGCTTTTTACATTAAATTTACTAAAAATAAAAAAGAATGAGGGAGATGTAGAACGTAAGTAAAGGCAGAATAGACCCCTTAATCTTAATTATGCATTCTGCAGTATTATAAATGACTAAAGATTACTTCCAATGTTGGTATAATCTTATAGTGTGCAGATGTGGCTCTCTTTGGTACATGCCATCTTTACTGAACTCACAATTTCCATAATGCTGTCACATTCTGCATGGGAAGCAGATTTATAGATAGGTAATCCATGTAAGGTATTTTAAAGACAGCTTATTAAAGGATTGAGGCCTGCTGTTAAATTACATATGCTTTCAATTGCTATGAGGAGCAAACAGTATCAAGAAGTACAATAATTTAGCTACAGCTGGAGAAAGGCCTATTTAAAGTTTCGATGACAGATCCTTTAAACTTTTTCTTTAAAGTTCTTTTCTGCTTTATATCTATGCCTGTGTCATGTGGGGTTCTCTTTTATATTGTATAATTTCACCAGAAGGTCTAAAGTGTGTACGTTAAGAAATTGAAATTTGGTCCTCGGAATGATACACTGAGTTTACAAAATGATTTGAGGGTTCTGGTCTCCACACTTGATGGCATTATCTAAACACCTGACAGTAACGACTAAGTCTTTGCATTTTTAGCATCGCTAATTATAAACGGCTCAAATCCACGTTCAGTGCTGATACCACTGCCTTCTTCACTGAAGTGAGCTGTGATTATCCTGTTTTGTACATGAAGTTGTTTGAACATATTGGATAGTGCCCCCCATCTGTCTCTGAAAACACGAGACAATGTGTCACTTAACATGCCGTCTGCTCTCATTTACTCTCCTTTAAAATGACTTGAGATTTTTCATTCGAAATGTTGCTTCTTTTGTCTCCTAAAAAGTACATGGAAGAATGTATCTGCAGATTTTCTCTTTATTAAAATATGTGTGCATTTTTGCACACACACAAGTGTATATGTATAAAGCTCTAATGTTAAAATTGTTGTCAGGAGCTATTTGGTGCATCAGAATTTCAAAACACAGCGCTGGAGAAGTGATGCATTATACAAACACAAAGCGCAGAATGCTGAAAGGAGGCTGTGAAGCAGTTACTTCATAAAAGCAGTGTAGCCACGTGTCTGTATGTGAGCATCATTACAATCTGAAAAAAGGAAGAAAAGCAAACAGTACCACATCTAGTTTTGTTGAGCCATTACTGGAACTGAGTTCAGAGCTTCAGCTTGCATGACTGAGTCTTTGTCAAATAATTAGTTTGGTAGTTTCTAGAAAATATTTTTGTTAATTCCATAAATGATCCTGCCAAATTTTTCTTTTGCTACTCTTTAATTCTCGTTGTATATATTGTTTCATACAGCGAGTCTTGTGTTTGCATGTGTTACATGTATATATGATTGTATGCTGTACAAGCAGATACAGACCTACGGAAAGTCAGAAATAATAATAAAATCACTACACTAAAGTAGTCATAATATAATTTGCGGCTCTAATTTCCATAACATAGCTTTACTGCAAAATATAGCTATTACAGTCTATTAAATCTCTTTGAATCCAAATACACAGTTTTTGCTTTCCCTTAAGGTACTATCAACTGAACAAATTTCTCTATCAATAATGTGAAAGCAAATATGTCATATTGCCTCCTTTTAATAAACGTGGGCAGTATATTTTTATTTTGAAATATTTATAGTGTGAATTAACAAAATGGTGTTTCTAACATTTTCTAATAAATCTCCTTTTTCATAAGTGTTAGAGGTTAATGGAGAGATTTTAAATTGCATTACATTTTTTGTAATAAATAAATGTATCAGACCCTTATTAAGTCATATTTTCCCTGTGTTAATTTTCTCCTAGCATAATAATTTAAGAAACAAAAAATCTCAAACAACAGAGCTTTTAAAATATGAGATGGATCTTGTAAATTTGTACCAATGATAGATATCTACAGGCTGCTGCTACATTTTAAAATGTTTATACACATGAATGCACCACAATTAATTTCCCTTTATATATAAAATGCCTTCAAAATAGTCAATAAAGGGATTAATGCCACAGGAAAAAAATAATTTTAAATACTTGACTATAAAAATGATCAATTATTGATCAGTTAATTTTGTTTTGTGCTTGACTACAAAAATGCACAATAATTCCATTACACTAATCAAATATTACATGAAATAAACTCACTTAAATAAATGTAAAGCATATGTCTAATTAAGCAAAACAATAAATATAAATCATGTTGTATTAGTAAATGTGTGTGCCATTTTAGGTGGATGGAGAGTTCTCTTATGCAAAAAGAAAGATGAAATGATGAGAATATTGGGGTGGGGATGGGCTATATGAAGGTCAAATGAACCTCAGAATTATAAGTGAAAAAAATGGAAATGTAAATACCTAGATCTTTGATAGTGAAGTAATTAAAATGTATGCTTTTGCCTAGTGTGTATAATAAGGGCTTATATTTGATCAACCATAAAAGTTATTTAATCATTTTAACCTTGGAATTCTACCCCACAGGAAAAAAAACCCTACTTAATGGAAGTTAGCTGAGAAGCATTAGAGTATCACAACATCAAGACAGCTGAGCGAGAGGGCATGGAAAATTCAAGCACAGCTTATTTCTGCAATAATAGTATAGCAGGTTGCATGGCAACCAGTGGCCATAGATTTTGAAGTTACTTTATCCTTATTCAATGAGCAAATACTTAGCCTGTATTTATTTTGGTAATTTCTAGAATTAATCAGATATTGAAGGCCTAATTTGTAGCATGCTCTCACTAGGATTCCAAGTGCCACATATTAAAGATTTAACAAACTGCAGTCATCCCTTGCCTTGATCTCCCACTCCCTGTTCCTGGCCTTTTCCTTTTCTTCAGGAATGCTTCTCATATCTTTGCCCTAACCACACCCCCAAGCCATGTTATTAGGATTCCTCCAACCAGGACATCCAATTCCTTATGCTCTACAAATCTAGCCTCTGTGATTGACAGCTCCTCTGCCGGCTCCTGGTTCTGTATGGTGAATGGAAGGCTCTTGTTTGTCCGCTGGCTGCGGTGCAGCCTTCTGATGTCAAATCACAGCTGAGCTTCCTCATTTCCCTGTGATCCATTTGAAACAGGTCAATTTTCCTTCTCTTTTCAGTGGGCTTATGCCAAGTAGAAAGTGCTCTGAACCAGTTTCCCCTTTGGAGTAACCACTCAGTAAGAGCAATGTCTGTGTGTCCTTTTGCTGCTGGTTCCCCATGATAGTTCTTTTGTCATGAATCCAAACTACCTCCCTAGGATTTAAATCTTTTTATACACATGAATTAAACTTCATCTGTTCATGAATCACACTGCACTCACATTGAAGTGCTTTTCAGACCTTTCCATCTTTGAATCCCACTCAGACAGCTTGAATTAAAGCTGGCCATTATCTACGTGGTGCTCCATTAGATATATCAGTGTATTGATCTACTCATCTTGAAGTTTCTAATTTAGAAACTATGTCTCCAGTTTGGCCACTCATGGGGAAGTGTAACTGGAAGTGGGTCAGGGAATAGATATTAAAGGAAGTGCAGTTCCATTCTCTCCCTTTCTCATCTCATAGTTCTTGGCTGTCTGAAGTGTCTCTTGGTAGTCCTTATCTTCATTTTTTGCTCATTTTGTGAAGATAAAGCACTGTCATATGTGTTGTTAACCAAACTTCAGCCAATAAAGACAATATGGCAAGGTGAAAACATGTTTATTTGCAGCCTGTATAGTGCCTTTTCCTTAAGCTCTTGACTCTTCTTCTTGTTGGCCTTTCCTGCCAAACACATTCACTCCTTTAGGGGCCAGGCTTGCACAGAAAGATCACCTATTACCAGAGTAGCTTCTCACCATTTCTGTACATATGAATTGTCTCATTGCATGTTGCAGTGTGACCTAAGGATGCATGAGAATCCACTTGGGAGGTGAAAATTCTGTAGAATGTGCTGGTTTCTCTCTCTGCAATTTGTTCCACTTCCCCATAGATGTTTATTTATACTGAGCTGAGTCACTACCCAGATTTCATTTTGTATAATTGTGACAGTCTGTGCATTTTTTTTCTTGTTCAGTCATCACATTTCTGCCATTTTTACAAATGCACACCTATGGTTTTGAAATCCAAACAAGTAAACAAAATCTTATGCAGTCCACCACCAAGTGCTTGAATAGAAATGGTGGGGGATTCCATCGGGCAGAAAGAAATGGAATTCCTAGTGTCACACATTCCTAGAAGGGCCACAATTGTGAAGATAGCAGGAAAAGAGATAGGATGAAGGAGAGTCAGGGAAAACCTGTGTGAAATCAGGAAGAGTCTGGAGTGTTTCCAGCCTTGAAGTTGCTTATCAACAGCATCTAGACAGCAGATTGAACAAGTTTTTTCTCACTATGCTGTTGCATGCTGTATTTAAAGTTTAATAAATATTTATAAATTTGCATCTGTACATACATACTAGCATATGCAGCATTTATATTTATCATAGCCTTTTAAACTTCTTCTTGATAATGCCTTTAGTTTTGGTAGCTATCCTGTTCAAAGGAGACAGCCTCTGCCTTACTGAAATAAACTTCTTCCTATGCTCCATTTAACCCATGAATAATCACAAGGATATAGTGCCACAACTGTAGTGACAAACCTGGAAGGTTTTTCATTCATGGTATCGTATAACCTTATAGTATCTGGGCATAAACCCATACACAAAATACATATCTTGTTTGGTCTTCCAAATGTTACTAAATGTCATCATCAAACATTTCTTGTACCCATAATAAGGGTGCTTAAATTAGGAATGCTTAGAAAAAGCCAGGTGTGAACTCATGGATGAAAGGACTGCAAATTTTGTCTGGTACGGAAAATAAATTCCTGCACTGAGCATGTGCTTTTTGGTATACTGTTCCTTAATTCTAAGCATATGCCTGGCATAAACCACTGTTTTTCATTGATAATGGTAGATCTTGGAGTTCAAATGAAAGATAAATTAGATCTTGCAAGTCCAAAGGCTGTCCATCTTTGATCTGAAGTCTGAAAAGGAAATGAAGGTGTGGTCTTAAGTCTTTCTCTGCTATATTTGACAATGGTGATGTAGCATTCCTGCATTTCCAGGTAAATTTTGTGGCTGGTGATGTTATAGATCAGAGACAGCAAATATAGGCCTCTCTAGCCAATGTTGGGCTGTAACTGTATAAGTCCTAGAGGACATGATGGGAATTACACAGTCTAATGACATCTGGAGTGTGCATGATGATCATTGGTTAGTCTGCTTCAGAAATTCACAAGTTTCCTTTTGCATTAGCAGTACTGTGCATTTTCCCTTTTGTAGGAAATATTTTTCATGAACCACCCATTTTGAAGAAGAATTGAAGCTGTTCCATAACTTCTATTTAAATTGTTAGTACTGCATATTATCAACATGGAGTCAACTTCTTTAAATTATAAGGGGAAAAATCAATGAAGTGGGTCCTGCTGTGAAAAGGCATAGTCCTGACTTGCCAACCGTGATCCATCAAAGAGCACATGAGAAAGATGCATAAGGATCAATTTCCTTTAGATTAAACACATGCTTAGTTTTTGGCTGATATTAATGACTAAATTTCAACTATAGTGATGAATATTGAATGCCTACGGGAAAGCAGAATTAATTAAACTTTGTGATGACTACTGGACAACTACTAGAATTTGCCTACAGATCAACAGGTGGGTTCCTGCTTTCTGGAGGGGAAAATAATATTGAAGAAGGTTGCATTCCTGGAGCTGATCAAGTTGTGCTTTCTAAAAATAAAAGAAGTCAGCTGGTGGTCTAGCTTTTAATTATGGAAGACTGTGAGAGTTGCAATGACACATTTGTTTCATTTGCGAGGAAGATGTTCTTTTATTTTATTAAGTCTTTTGAAGAACATCTGTAACGCGTAGATAAGATTTTCTTTTATATCATGGATAGCAGAGTACAGTTCAACTCCAGCAAGTCCCAAGTCCTGATTATGTTTACGGAAGACTTTCGCCTCTGAAGTCAAAATTCACCAAGAGCTCCTGTATAGGTATAATGCAATCATATCGATGTGTTTATTTCTAGAGAATATTTTGTTAGGAACAGAGTGCTTCTCTGAATTTTGGTAAGTCCTTGAAGGTTTTTTCCCCCTGTGAATCTTAATTAAAATGGAGTCAAAGCCAAAAGTACGACTACAGAGAAGCTGTTCTAACCAGAAATAGAATAACTCGGGTAAGTTTTGAAGGGATGATTTTCCCAAACATTTTTTTTAATAGGGGTGCTACAGAAAGGCAACACCCTTTCTTGTATGAAGCAGCCTGTACCCTGGAATGGGTATTCAGAGAACAGCTCCATTATGCACCTCTTTGCAACCCTCATCAGTGGCAGTTCTTTTCCCCATTCAGAATGCCCTTCGCCCAGATAATAATGTCCCACAGCAAGCAGATTAAGTTCTGTGACTATGTCACTGACAGCAAATGCAAATGTATGCTTTTCCCATTCAAGTGGTGGGATGGGAGGACATTGCAAGCAAGAATGAAAATAAGGAGGCCTGAGCTTTGAGGTAGAACTTGGAGAGCCTGAAAGAGCTCAAGTCTGATTTCCCCATCAGTAACATGAAGGAAACAGTCTCCGTTCTGGTTGTTTGCTCCCGACATGTTGTATTCAGTGACTTGCTGCTACTGAACACAGAGGCACAGAGTTTCCATGTGGCTTTCATAGCTACTCGTGTGTTCTTATCAAAAGACATTCTAGAAGTGACAACTCCCCACAAAATGAAACGCAGGGCTGATGTTTCACTGTGACTAAGGCATTCAAGTACTCCTGGGATTTTATCCTGCAGAGGTTTATGGTGTGGAGATTTATCTTTGTGAGCATCTCAAGAGTAATAATAATAATGGACTTTGATGTAAGTTAATTCACACTATGTGAAGCGGAGCTTTGTGTGGGAACACTTTGGTAGCTGAAAAGCAAAGTTTACGTTCATGCAATGGCAGGATAAGGGTTCAGTATTTGCCGCACTAGCCCAGGGCTATGAGCACTACTTGCTACACTCAGGATTTGCAGTGAAAATGCATTTTTAAAAATCATTTTTTATTTTGTTCATTTTCTCAGGACCTTTCATTTTTCCAGGCACTACTATTTGGACATAGAATTCTGCAGGCAGATTTGAACAAGTATGTATATAACCCACTTCTTTGTGTTTACCCCATGCCATATTTCAATAACCCAAGGCTAAATGAGAATTTTCATTTGTACTCTTGCATTAAACCATCACAATTCAGTTTTGTGATTCCTGTTTGGAGTCATGTGCCAAACGCTCATGAAAAAGCCAATATACACGCAACACATTTGGACAATTATTAATGAGGTAAAATTAATTAGGATTAATCTTCTCCTAGTGGTGGGTCCCTCAGACTATTACAATTAACAGCTTGCTGCTTACTGTGTGTATTTCTTGTCAAATTAATACATATTAATTTATCTCTATGATATCTTTTGTTTATTAAATATATATGATTAAATTTAATTAACCCATAAATAGGAGTGTAGGCTCAGCTCATCTAATTGCAAGAAGCATTTGCTTTTCCACATTGGTAAGACACTATTGAACTTTAAAATCTGTAATTTTGCATTTAGCAGGAAAGAAAGCATACCAGTGCATAAAGAAGTGCATTCTATAGCAAATCTCTACCTTATATACTAGTAAGAAACTCATTGGCTGGGTTCACACATTATGGCAAACAACCCTACATGCCTGGTTTCCATGGAGTGTGGATTTTTGCCCAGTCTTACTGGTCAGACAATCATGTGGTTCCCATAGGGTTACTATTAGGCAACATGGTTTCTGCACTTCTCGGTCCATCACCCTGCTGTAACCATGCATGGCAGCCTCTACAAGTGGGATCTCCTTCCTTAGTCTGTTGCTTCCTATGAACCTCAACAGCCTCATCCCGAGGCTGGTACTCATTCTTTCCCCTCCAAGTGTATCTGTGTCTCTGCAATGCTTTTTATGAACTCATAATAAACTCCCTCTCCATACCTCTCTTCTTCTTCTGTGAATTTACCAGCTTTTCCCCTGTTTCTGAAAGTAAACAGGGAGATGGGTACATCACTTGACCCATGGGAATAAAGTGAGTAAAGATGCATCTGTTGCTAGGGAGCCAAGATCAGTAGAATTTGAAGGAGAGAAGTGGCAACTTCCAGGAGACTCCTTAGTACCATACCAGCAATGGTAATATGGAGATCCCAGGGTTGGGGTTGGGGTTAGGGACTGAAGGTAATATGAAAACCTTAGAACAGACTGTTGATTCTCACCATGTTTTCAGGAAACTAATGGTGCCATGCAGAAATTCAAGGCAGGGTCTTGACAACATGGCACACCAACAAGGATAAGAAATCACCATGGCTTCTCATGATGTGAGAATCTGGCCATGGTCTGAAAAGGCAAAACCTTAGGTAGCCAACATGACAGTATTTTATTTATTTATTTATTTATTTATTTATTTATTTATTTATTAAAACATTTTTATCACAAGAAAGGAAGCATTGACAGGCTCAGGAAAACGTCAGAGACCTTATTTCCCTAAAATAAACTTTTAAGGGAAAAAGCCCTAAGGGGTGGGGGGAATCATCCCAGTGGGGACTGGGCATACTGTTGGGGTAGAAGAAGGAAAACTGAGTCAAGAATGGAGTATCCTGGCAAAGGTCAAGGCTGGCTGGCTGGAAGTAGCCCTGAAGAGAAGAACCCTTTACTAAAGATAAGGGGAAAGATGTGTGCAGTTTCACACATTCAGACTAAGAGATGAACTGAAGCTCAGCTATCCTGTGACTCCTCAAATTGCTAAATGTGTACCAGAACAAAGGTATATTAGGAGAAAGTGAACAAAAATGCGCGTACCAGTGAAAATAAGATTTAAAACTATGTTACTAAAATAGCTTGCAAAAATATGTATATGTATAAAGTTGCATACACAAGTGCATGCGTCTGGAGAAATGCTAACAAAAGTGTGTATGATTCTTCATGCCCTATCCTGTAAGCTTCAAACATTTTTTAAAATATCATATGACAGAAGTCACTTTAAGGCCTTGCAGACATTAGTTCTGGACAGGGTTGAACATTCTCTTAAAACCACAGCTTTTCAGTTCTGTCCACGATCACTTCTTTATAGTAAAGTCAAAGCATGCTTTATTTCTTTAAGTATCAAGGTATTTCCCAATCATTTCTAACCTTATTTTTCATTTCACTGGGTTATTTCTGTTCTTCAAAGAAATGCTGTTTTACAACATGTATAAACAAAAAAGTGCTTGTTGAGATGCAGTTGCTACTTGGTGCACCCATTTCCAAGCACCGATTCTCACAGATTCACATATGCTTAGCCTTAGTCATCCACAGTTCTGGTCTCTGTTGGTTCCACTTCATACTGCAGTCACTGCACTTGTTCCTTGCCTATGTTTACCTTATCATGCCAACTAATGTGCCAGCTTCTGCAGACTAATTTCATGTAATGTCCTCCAGGCACTGCCAGTTTTGAAACAATCCAGAAACCAAAATTGGGCCAGAATACATTGAATGTTAACTGATTCGTGTCAGAAAACACCAGTCCTGTGAACACAATCAACACCTTCAGTATTGCTTTCAAACTGAAAGCTTTACAACTCGTCTCAGTCTTAGCCAACATAGCCAGTGGAGACATTTAAGACCCAAACATGCAGTGACCCTGATTAACACAGAATCAGCTGCATTCAGTGGAAGAAATGTTCTTTTTCCCATTTTTGCACACAAACCAACATGTACTGAGCACACATGAAGAGGCTCTTCTGCAAGCTCACCGACGGCCTGAACAAAAACGATCTGAATCACATCAGTTCTTTGATCACCCTGTGTATGTCAATTAGTTTACTAATCCTAGGATTCCTTGCTAATACCAAAGCCTATCTGGTGATTGCCCTCTGTTAATTACCTAATTGCCACTTTCTTCATTTTGTTTCCCTTGACCTCACTGTTCACCTCCCAGCCCAATGTGTGTGTGCACACGCAACTTGGGATAAATTTTCATGTAACCCATGAAATAGACCATAGTGAAACAACACCCTTTGTTGTTATTACATAAAAATATGGCTTAAGATCTGTCTCTACCATATGGAGACCATATCTGCTCCTCGGGAAATTTTTCTAGACAAACTCGGTGCCTCTACTCCTTTAAACTTCTCACCTGGTGGTGATATTTGTATAGGTGCCACTGATGGGTAGTTCACAACAATCCATAAAAAATGAACCACCAATAAATCACCAATAACATGCAATAAAAACATTGTAACATTTTTCCAGTGCAAAAGACACCATTTTGCCACCATGTTCTTTCTGAGCTTAGCTGCATTCCACACAGTAGTTAGATCATACATCTGTTCTAATGGAAAATAGTTTGGGGTGACTTGGTCTCTCCCATGGGCAATTAAGACCCAGTCACTCTACAAAAACTTGGTGTTAGTGGATATGAAGCTGCCAGAGCCAGTGTAAATCCACCCAACTGCCTTCTGTTTTGGGAACATTATGTTGAGTACCTGCATTTCAGAATTCACCACTAAGCAGTGCTTTTATAACATCCGTATAGAAAACTACTTAATGCGCCATTAGAACAATATTCC
Source organism: Varanus komodoensis (assembly GCF_004798865.1). Lineage (NCBI taxonomy): Eukaryota > Metazoa > Chordata > Lepidosauria > Squamata > Varanidae > Varanus > Varanus komodoensis. The sequence goes on from NW_025335349.1 coordinate 16,164,169, forward strand.
TTGATGATATTAACCACCTCTTGCAGCCTTCTTCAGTCCTCTCTGGATTTTATATGATGCGAATACTGCTTATACAAGCCATACATTGCATTTGTGATGGGCTGCTGTTCCCAGCTGCCTTTTACATTACTCAGACTGTATTGTTGCTCTGTTTTGTGATGTCTTAACTGTCTTTCCACTCTGCTTTACATGTTATTTTTTTAAAAGTCAATTTATATTTTGCAGCACTTTAACATGAGCATTATATTAAAGCCACAAAAGGACTTGCACAGAAAACACTTTATTCTTTGCAGAACTCAAAGCTATACCTAAAGTTTTCTTGCTGGCTACAGAATAAATGCTGCCTGAATGAGTAATGATTAGAAAGCTTTTGGCACTGTATTACCATAGGTGACAGCTCTGAGGAGATAGGCAGGTAATGTTAAGAGGCAAGGATAAGAGGCTATGACATTATGTCTGGAGGGTTAAGGACTCACAGTCAAAGCTTGAACTGCTATTACTGGATCAATACTTCTCAGTTCAACACTTATCTTGACTACTGGTTAGAGGCTTTTGTAGATATGAACACTGAGAGAGCAAAATAAAAGTGAAAAAAATGATTGTTGCTGTTCACTTACATGTGGATTGCTGAAGTTATTTAGGTTTCAGATCCACAATCCCCCCCCTCTCTTTTTTCCAATGTGGCAAACTGCCGATGACCTGAAAACAGTATAAAACCAACAAGTTATGAATTACTGTAAGGTTTATTCTTGTCCTTTTCCTTCATACTCTGCCAAAAGGAAGCAAAAATCTTTCTTCATACAGTTCTACTTTAAATTATATTTTTGTACTGTTGTACTTTTTCACTCTTTGCAAAGTA